>NC_053447.1:45046602-45069041 GCF_007990345.1 Gossypium hirsutum | reverse complement strand
ATTCATGCATGTAGATTCAATGAATGTGAAGGTACATCCCTTTGGACGGCACATGCATGTAAGGAATTAATGCAAGGTGCATGCATAGAAAGGTTCAATGGACGGCAATCAAGAGGCATTTGCATGTTCATGATGGTCATTCATGTATTTGAAGATTCATGGATCAAATTAATGATGGACCATGCATTGGACGGTTCATGTATTGATCATGTGTTCACACCTTGTGTTCACACCATGATGACCATTCAGTTGGATGTTCACACACAAGAGTCTACTCAAGCTCCTTGTTCACACCAAGTTTGATCCTTCATGAAGCTTCATTTAATTAAGCCACTCATGGTGAAACAACATGAATTAAAGGCTCCATTAAAGGAGTTAGCCGAATCTAGCCATGCATGCATGAAGAACATTTATCCAAGTACATCAATGCATATTCATGAAGCTAACCACTCACCTCCCATTCGGCCGAACATGGACAAGAACATCATTGGACATTTTTCTAGAAGTTTCATGTTTTAATTAGGTACATTACTTAATTGTTAAGTTCATGAATGGACTATTCGGCTAGCATAAGATACTAGTATAAATAGTTGGTTATTTTCAATTGTAAGGGACTTTTGCCATTTTGATAATATATTGAATATTTGTGAGATTTTCTTCTCTCAATTTCGTCAAAGACTCGTTGGCTTATCTACTAGTTAGTGGCGTCAACCTTGCTCTTTGCAAAACTCGAACTTATCACTTTCAACCCAAAGTGTGGCGTTCATTTGATACCGAGGTTCCTATCTTTGATAGATAGTGGGTCGAGGTCCTTTTTCATCCGTTTCATCCACCTTAAAGACATATAAGATTCGGGTCAACATTTTCCTTAGTGTTGGTTCATTCTTGTTTTTAAGCCTTTCTTTCCATTTCACCTTAAACCGAAAAATTCCCTACCTTTAATATTTGTTTTTCCTTCTTCTTAGCCGAAATACCTTACCAACCAATTCCTTTTTAACCTTAAATGAACCATAAACATCTTCATTGAACAAATATAACTCTTTGATTCAAGACGAACAAAACTTCATCGTTTGGACGATCGGGCAACGAAAACGACTCGGATTCATCAACGAGGCCGGGGCGTATCATTTGGTATTAGAGCTGGTAAAAACGAGAAGTACGAGCACTCGAAGTCAACTTGAAATAGGTGCGTAAAAAAAAAGTTCGAAAAAAAAATTGAAAAAAAAAATTAAAAAAAAATTGCATACGGTTTAGGTGCGGACGAAAAGAACGTGAAATATCTGGAGATACTTCAATAGAAATTTTTCCAAAATCTCATTTTTCACCCTTTTATATCCCCCGTAGTGAAATTTCACGCAATTAAAAAAAAATTCGATATAAAAAAAAAAGTGTTTCGAGTTTGTAAGTTTGGCATTTTCTTCCATTCATCTTCTAAGCCACACTTAGCCTAAAGCTTTTCTTGTTTCTTTTAGCCTACCCGTAACCTAACATCAATCCCTTGTAAAGCCATTTGAAGCCGACCCATTGAACTACGATAAGGTCACGACGAGTCGCTTACGAAATCACGAGAGGAGATTGAGTGGAAAAAGGCACGAGTGTTGAGAGAGCATTAGAGAGAAGAAAAAGCCATTAAAGAGTGTAAACACGAGTGGAGTGCCGAATTATTTTTTTCTTTTTGAGTGAAACGTGAGATTTTTGTGGCGAGGTATTTACTTTCTATTTTATTTTAATCATTTTAAAAAAAAAAATCATGTCACAAGAATTTTCCGAATCAGATTTCCAATATTTGAAGCAAGAGATACGTAGAATTGTGAAATCAAATTTTGATAAATTGCATGATAGATTGGATCGAATAGAGACAAGAGCCAGACAAAAACAAAATCCACCAAGTCGAGAAACGGAGTCGAGATCATCACGGCGATACGCGTCCAAAGACTACTCGCTAAGAGATTCTTATCGGGATTCCTATTCGTCAAGGAATTCAAGACGCGACAACCTAGAGCTTGCAACTTCTCGACATGACAAACGAGAGAGGATGAGTTATTCATCGTATGACTCAAATAAGTCCTTCTCGGAGGATTGTTCCCGAAGAAATGGACGAGAAGCCTATGAAAATATTTTCTCTTCCTTCGGGGCAAATGATTATATTTTTGATTCTTTCGTGTCGACTGCACATTGTAATGAAATCGAAAAAGCGAGAGAAAAAGAAAATGAAGAGAAAGAATTCGAAAAAGAAATTGAGATTGTACAAGAGTACGAGCGAGAAAAAGAAATCGAAAGAAAAGAAAAAGAGATTGAAAAAGAAAAAGAAATCCAAAAAGAGAGTGAGGTCGAAAATAAAAGTGAAAATGAGAGAGGAAATGAAAAGAGAAAAAAAGAAGTTGAGATTAGAAAAGAAACGAGAGAAAAAGAGATAAACGAACCAGAAAAAGTGAGGAGCATTTCGACTAATCCATATGAAACTTGTTCTTGTTCTGTTTCTTCTTTCCAGGTGCCCGAGATATCAAACGATAATTTTCAACTTCACTACCTTTCCGATGAAAGACATTTTCATATGGTCAGTATAGGTAAGGTTGAAGATGAAAACGTGCCTCAAGAGTTCAAAGGTAAGAGAGGTGAGGAAATGTTAACGATCGAGTCACGACCCCCAGGTTTGAAAATTGTTGAAATACTTTTTAGTGACTTAATTTCTAAACGCTCTCTTTATTTTGGTCTGATTAATTGCTACTCCCTGAATGTGGTTGATTTTTGTTCCAATCAACAAACCAAAGGTTTAATTTTGCGTGATGACGGTTTTTCACGAAAGGCGATTAAATTCTTCATTTGTGACAATTTTGTGCACCAATTAACGCTTTGTGGAAAATCCATGAATTTGTGCAAGTATGAATTGATGAATGTAAAAAGTTTTAATTGTTTGTCCCTGTGTATGCAAAAATCCCATTGGTTTAACGTGTTTGGTTTAATGAAATTTTTGCTACATTTTGGCATGAATACTCAAAATCAAGTTTTTAAACCCGGAATCTATTTTGGTTCGTTTTATGGGAAAGTCAAGCTTCATCAATTTTGTGTGAACAATTTCTATTGTTTTGATAATTGGGTGTTGAATAAGGAACTGAGGTATGAAAAATTTGATTTCAATTTAAATTCATTCCTTAATCCATTTTTGTGGTTGTATTTGAAGTTCGCATTTCATTTCGTTAAGGTTAATTCAGCCACAGAGATTCGACTAGACTACATTTCCGAGGAGAGAAGATTTATGATGATCGAAAAAGGTAAAAATGATCCTTGTTTTTCCATCCCTCGAGGTAAACAAGGTATGATTTACGATAACTTTAAAATTTCTCTGCCCTATTCGGTTGGTAATAAAATTTTTGTTGAAGAATTGGTTGTTGCAAGGAATTTAAATTGTGATGTGTTTAACTGTTCAGCTTTATTTAAAAATGATCTTTGTTTTACTACTTTTAAAGGTAAGGCTCATGAACTTTTTGAAACATCGTTGTTCTCTTTAGGTGGTGCCAAAGATTGTTTTGTTGATTTGATTCGTTATTCACATATTGGTTATGACTTGTGGAAACGATTTGAGACATTTGATTGCCTTAGAACATGTTCATTTACGTTTCGAATAATTGACGAGGCATTAACGAGTAAATTAGTTTGTTTGCATGGTTGTGAACATGTTGCTTTGCATCCGTCCACTCCCATGGGATTTTCTTATTCTATTTTGCTTGCATTTGGATTACAAATTTATTTGAAACCATTTTTGTTAACTCATGGTTATTCCTTTCAGTTGTCCCAATTCCAATCCATCCCGTTCGACCGAGGAAAGCTAAGTAAAAGTTGCTGCGATCGAGTGAACCAATGGCTCGATTTGGGGACAAATCGCTTTAAAGAGGGAGGGGATGATACGGCCACGCCTCGGGCACACTTTTGGACCAGCTCCCTAAGCATTGCTTGCAAATCCATGCAAGCTGAAATAGTTCAATTCCTTTTCGTTGAGCTCCGTTTAGCTCGTTTCCAGCTCACTCGAGCTCAAGTCAGCTCAATCGAGCTCAATTTAGCTACAATTCAGCTCATTTATTTTATTGGTTGAATAATTAGAGTATTTATTAACTTAGTTTAAGTTATTACAGCTCATAATTATGTTTTGATTTATTTCATGTTTTTAAAGTTGTCTTAGCCGAATTTAATATGTTTAGCTTAAGACTTTATTAAATCTGTCCAGCCGAATTTATGTGTCATGTTTATTAATATTCAAGTTGTCACAATGTTAATTAGGATGTTCACATTATGTTTTAATTAAGTTCATTTGTCTTATGTAGGTGCACCCGAATTTGAAGATACATTGGGCAGATTCATGCATGTAGATTCAATGAATGTGAAGGTACATCCCTTTGGACGGCACTTGCATGTAAGGAATTAATGCAAGGTGCATGCATAGAAAGGTTCAATAGACGGCAATCAAGAGGCATTTGCATGTTCATGATGGTCATTCATGTATTTGAAGATTCATGGATCAAATTAATGATGGACCATGCATTGGACGGTTCATGTATTGATCATGTGTTCACACCTTGTGTTCACACCATGATGACCATTCAGTTGGATGTTCACACACAAGAGTCTACTCAAGCTCCTTGTTCACACCAAGTTTGATCCTTCATGAAGCTTCATTTAATTAAGCCACTCATGGTGAAACAACATGAATTAAAGGCTCCATTAAAGGAGTTAGCCGAATCTAGCCATGCATGCATGAAGAACATTTATCCAAGTACATCAATGCATATTCATGAAGCTAACCACTCACCTCCCATTCGGCCGAACATGGACAAGAACATCATTGGACATTTTTCTAGAAGTTTCATGTTTTAATTAGGTACATTACTTAATTGTTAAGTTCATGAATGGACTATTCGGCTAGCATAAGATACTAGTATAAATAGTTGGTTATTTTCAATTGTAAGGGACTTTTGCCATTTTGATAATATATTGAAGATTTGTGAGATTTTCTTCTCTCAATTTCGTCAAAGACTCGTTGGCTTATCTACTAGTTAGTGGCGTCAACCTTGCTCTTTGCAAAACTCGAACTTATCACTTTCAACCCAAAGTGTGGCGTTCATTTGATACCGAGGTTCCTATCTTTGATAGATAGTGGGTCGAGGTCCTTTTTCATCCGTTTCATCCACCTTAAAGACATATAAGATTCGGGTCAACATTTTCCTTAGTGTTGGTTCATTCTTGTTTTTAAGCCTTTCTTTCCATTTCACCTTAAACCGAAAAATTCCCTACCTTTAATATTTGTTTTTCCTTCTTCTTAGCCGAAATACCTTACCAACCAATTCCTTTTTAACCTTAAATGAACCATAAACATCTTCATTGAACAAATATAACTCTTTGATTCAAGACGAACAAAACTTCATCGTTTGGACGATCAGGCAACGAAAACGACTCGGATTCATCAACGAGGCCGGGGCGTATCAGGCCCAATAACCAAAATTTAGCCCAATCAAGAAATTTCTTCATACTTAGTTGAAAATCAGGCCAAAATGTCAAAGGGCCCAATTTGTAAACATCTTACTTGTTTAATTTAATTTTTTAATCTTTAGGAGCATTACATGTAAAATTCGGCCCAAAACAGCCCATATAAGTGCATGGCCGAATTTACCTTGTTATTTTATTAATTAGGTTTAATTTTTATTAGTTACTTGTGAGATTAGGATTTGTTGGAGGCCTATATAAGCATTGGCCAGCGACCCTTTGTAAACACATCTTATTATTATTTTTCTATCAAATTTTAGATTTGTTGAGTGCAGAATTTCCTTTGGGGTTTTCTCCAAGAATTCTCTCTTGAGTTTTCTTTAGAAGTTGTTTTAACAATCTTTGGATTGTGGGAGCCATCTTCAACCTTCTTTTTCCCATCGATATTCGTTGGAGGGGAGATTAGAGCCATTTGAAGAGATTTGTGAAATCTTTTGGGATTTCAAGGATCTTTAGGACTTCAATTTACTTTCTTGCTGTTCATTCTTTTCTTTTAAATTTTGTTTATGCCGATTCTTTTGATCTAACTTGTTTATTCTTCTTGTGAATTTCCAGCCATCTTTATTACTCAAAAAGATCGATCGGTACTCATTCTTGGTAGCCAAATTCGACTAAACTTATCTTTTCCAATTAATCTTGTCGAATTCTTCTTGTCAAAACTGACTGTTTTAGGTTGCTGGAATTTTGGGAAAAATCAAGTTGCTGGAATTTGGGGCTTTATTCATCGGTTTAGTTCTTGGACAGATTCGGCTTGTTGAAAATCAATCTTGGAGATCGATTTCGTGTTTTTGCATTCCGAAAACATCTATTCATAAGATCTTTGATTCTTGGCTGTTCTTGATTGTTTTGGGGATCTTAATTTCCAGATCTGATTTGTTTTTAATCTTATTCTTTGTTTTGATTTCAGATCTATTCGATTAGAGCTTTCGTAGGAGTTTCTCGTGACTTGGCAACTCGATCTTGGTCCGCTTGCGTCCCTTTATCACTTTATTAACAATTATTCCTATTCTCAATTTGATTCTTTGCTGATTTTGGGATTTTTATTACAGATCTAGAAATTCAAAGTTCTAATCTTTTAATTTCTGTTTCGTTTCAGATCTGTTCGATTACAGCCTCATAGGAGTTTTCTCGTGACTTGGCAACTCGATCTTGGTCCGTGCGCAACCCTCTATCATTTAAGCTCGAGAATTATGAGGATGAGGTATGGTGTGATGTGGTCCCAATGCATGTAGCACACTTGCTCCTTGGACGGCCTTCGCAATTTGATCGTGATGTTACACACCAAGGTAAGCTTAATCGATACTCCCTTGTGTTTAAAGGCCGAAAATACACTTTTGCTCCTTTAAATCCTACTGATGTATATAAAGATCAATTAAAGATGATGAAATTTTGTGAGGGGGTAAGGGAGAAAGGACAAATACAAAAGACAGAGAGAAAAGAGGCTAGTAGCGAAAAAAGTCAAAATCTAAATAGCCCAAAGGTGAGTGAATCCACAAGTGGTAAAATGAGAGTGAAAAATTTAATGGCAACGAAAAAAGATGTGCGGAGAGCCCTACTCAATAAACAGCCTTGTATCCTTGTGAGGTTTAGGCAAAACTATTTATCTTTATCTGACATTAACGAAAATTTGCCTAGTGTGTTTCAGTGTCTTTTGCAGGATTATGAGGATGTTTTTAGTGAGGCACCTAAAGGTTTACCAGCTTTACGTGGGATAGAGCATCAAATTGACTTAGTACCCGGAGCTTCAATACCAAATCGACCAGCCTATAGAAGTAATCCTGAGGAGACAAAGGAATTGCATAGGCAAGTTGAAGAGTTACTAGACAAAGGGTACATTCATGATAGCCTAAGTGATAGAGGGTTGTGCGCGAACCAAGATCGAGTTTTCAAGTCACGGGAAACTCCTACGAAAGTTTGAAACAATTAGATCTGAAATGAAACAGAAAAAAATAAAAGATTAGATCTCTTAATTTCTAAATCTGAAATAAAATCCCCAAATCAGCAAAGAATCAAATTGAGACTCGAAATAAGTATTAATAAGGATTCTTGAGAATCAAGAGCACGTAATTGAACCCCAAAAAAGACTCCAATCTATCAATTGAACATGAAACAGAAAATTAAAACACAACAGATCATAACAACCCAAAAATTGAAATAGAATGAGGATAGGTAGTTTGGACGACAAGATTAAAGGAAAAGGATGATTGAAGAACGTTTTCTTGCAGCCAAGAAGAGTGCTGATCGGTTTCTTTAAGGTTGAAGTTGGCTGGAAACACAATAAAAGAATTGAAATAAGTTAGATAAAGAAAACGACACAAGCAGAATTTAAAAGAAAGAATGACAGCAGGAAATAAAGATAAAGTCCTAAGAAGCCTTGAAATTAAGAAAGATTTCACAACTCCTTTCAAACGGCTCTAATCTCCCCTTTAATGAAGAACAATGGCAAGAAGAAGGCTGAAGATGGCTCCCACAATCAAAAAGATTGTTAAAACTACTTCTAAAGAAAACTCAAGAGAGAATTCTTGGAGAAAACTCAAAGAGAATTTCTACTCAAAAAAGTCTGAAATTTTTAATGTAAAGTAATGTGTTTACAAGGGTGGCCGGCCATGCCTATTAATAGGCCTTCAATCTATTTCCTAATCTCATTAGAAAAACTAAAAAAAAACCTAATTAAATAAAATAAGAGGGAAATTCGACCAAGGCATTTTTAATGGGCTGCTTTGGCCGAATTTTGACAAATAAAATTCTTAAAGTCTAAAAATTAAACTAGATATTCAAATAATTAAAATTGTTACAAATTGGGCCACTTTAACAATTTGGCCTGATTTTCAACTAAGTATGGTTTTACTTCTTGATTGGGCTTGGAATCGTCTTAATGAGTGATAGAAGGTTGCACGCGGACCAAGATCGAGTTGCCAAGTCACGAGAAAACTCCTACGAGGCTCTAAACAAACAGATCTGAAACGAAACATAAATTAAAAGATTAGAACTTTGAATTTCCAGATCTGGAATAAAAAAAATCCCCAAATCAACAAAGAATCTAATTGAGAATAGGAATAAGTGTTAATAAAGGCTCTTGGGGAATCAAGAACATGTAATTGAACCCAAAGAATACTCCAATCTACCGAATCTGAAAAGAAAGACACAAACAGCAAGTTAAATTTCCCCAAAATTCCAGCAATCAAAACAACCCAAATCTAAAAAGAAGAAATCGGCAAGAACAAGGAATTTAGGGATTTTGAACGAATTTTGCTGCCAAGAACAAAAGGGGCGATCCGATCTTTAGTAAAGAAGAGGGCAAATTAGATTTGGAATGCTTTGGAACGCTTGAAACGCAACAAGAACAACAAACAAAGTGATTAAATAAAATCGACACAAGAAGAATTTAAATGAAAAAAATTGACAGCAAGAAATTAAAAGATAAGTCCTAAGAAGCCTTGAAATCCCGAAAGATTTTACGACTCCCTTCAAACGGCTCTAATCTCTCCTCCAAAGAATATCAATGGCAAGAAGAAGGCTGAAGATGGCTCCCACAATCAAAAGATTGTTAAAACAACTTCTAAAGAAACTCAAGAGAGAATTCTTGGAGAAAAACTCAAGGAGAATTCTGCACTTAAACAAATCTGAAATTTTTAATATATTTGAGAAGTGAAAAACAAGGTGGCCAGCCAAGCCTTTATATAGGCCTCTTAAGTGTTTTCCTAATCTAATTAGAAAACTAAAAATAAAAAATTCCTAATTATTTTAATATTTAAATGGAAATTCGACCAAGGGCTTTTAATTGGGCCTCTTGGACTGAATATCTACATAAAAATTTAAACTAAGTTTTTAAAAAGTAAAACTTTACAAATTGGGCCACTTTGACAATTTGACCTGATTTTCAAGTAAGTATGGTTTGTCTTCTTGTTTGGGCTTGGAATCATCTTATTGGGCCTTGCCTTCAAGAACTTGGGCTTGTATTCCATCTTCTACCGAAATTGGTTCGTTGATGCTCATAACGGAGATCCAATGTGCTTTGGCTGCAAGATTTGGTTTCTTGGACCAAGATAGATACGACCCCGCCCCGAAAACATCCTTGGTTCAGTTCATCAAGCGATAATCGCAAATTCTTGCAAGTTGATCGAGCTTGTTTCAGTTCAATGGAGCTCAATTCGAGCTAATTTTAGCTCATTAAGTTTGAACTTCAATTTATTTTAACTTATGCTTTTACATAGTTGCTAGAATAAATTAAGTTCATTAGTTAGTTTGTTAATTTCAGCATGCACATGATTTAATTTGGGTCTAATAATTTTTTATATTAAATTTGCTTTATTTAGTACATGATTTAATTATGTTTTCAATTAGTACACATTAATTTGTCATAGGTTAAGGCATGCATTTAATTTGTTTATGTTTCAGCCGAATTTATTATGCTTTGTTGACCATGTGGCAGCCGAATTTAATATGTCTCATTGTTGACTTAACATGCTTGAGTTCAACCGAATTAATGAACCACTTTAATGTGTTTTTGGGCTGCCAAATTTAATGTTACTTAATTCATGTCCAGCCGAATTAATATGGCTAATTAATTGTAATATGCATGCATTATTTGACCGAATTTAATTGTTGTCTGTAGGAACATGGGACAACAATTAAATGAGGCATGTTGGCCTAATTTAATGCGCAGCAAAACATGAATTAAATGAGATGTTCAGCATGCAAGGAACGGCATTTAAAGGGAAGGTTTAATTCTTTGCTACCGAATTTAATGCTGAATCAATTCATGATGCATGCACTTTGACTTGTGATACGAGTCTCAAAGGCCCAACCAAGCCCAAACAAGAAGACAAACCATGCTTACTTGAAATCAGGCCAAATTGTCAAAGTGACCCAATTTGTAAAGTTTTATTTTTTTTAAATACTTAGTTTAAATTTTTAAGTAAATATTCAGTCCAAGAGGCCCAATTAAAAGCCCTTGGCCTAATTTCCATTTAAAATTAAAATAATTAGGAGTTTGTTTAGTTTTAGTTTTCTAATTAGATTAAGAAAATATTTGAAAAGCCTCTATAAAGGCTTGGCCAGCCACCGTGTTAGATACTTCTCAATTATATCAAAAATTTCATATTTGTTTAAGTGCAGAATTGTCTTTGAGTTTTTTCTCCAAGAATTCTCTCTTGGGTTTTCCTTAGAAGTTGTTTTAACAATATTTTGATTGTGGGAGCCATCTTCAGCCCTCTTCTTGCCATTGATATTCTTTGGAGGGGAGATTAGAGCCGTTTGAAGGGAGTTGTGAGATCTTTCGGGATTTCAAGGCTTTTTATGACTTTTCTTTTATTTGCTTGCTGTCAATTTCTTTACTTTATTTCTGCTTGTGCCGAATCTTTATCTAATTTATTTGCTGTTCTTATTGTGTTTCCAGCGTTTTTCTATCTTAAAGAATCGGCCAAAAATCCCCAATTTCTAGGGTTCTTGCTGATTATTTCATACTCTTTTTGGGTGAAATTAGATTGCCGAAATTTGGGGAAAACTATCTTGGTGTTCAATTGGGCAGAATCGCAATCTCCTTTAGGGTTTCAAGAACCCTTATTAACACTTATTTCTATTCTCAATTTGATTCTTTGCTGATTTGGGAATTTTATTTTAGATCTGGAAATTTAAAGTTCTAATCTTTTAATTTTCTGTTTCGTTTCAGATCTGATTGTTTAGAGCTTTCGTAGGAGTTTCCCATGACTTGGAAACTCGATTTTGGTCCGCGCGCAACCCCCGTATCATTTGGTATCAGATTTTGGGCATTTTGGGTGTTCTTGGTTGATTTCTAAACTGATCTCTATTTTTTAAAACTACAAACAGCAGTTTGACCTAGAAAATTTTTTCAAAAAAAATTCATTTGAGTGGGTAAACGTTGTCCGATTGATCTGAAATTTTACATACATATTTTTGGCACTGTGATTGAATATAAAAAATATTTCCCGCAAAAAAATCAGTCGAAAAATTCAAAATAATTGAAAAAGATGAAATTCAATAAAAATTAAAAAAAATATTCAGTGGGTTGAGTTTGGTGTCCAAACTTTCCAGATCAAAAATTCAATATTTAAGAACATTCCAGATTTAATTTTGTGATTTTTGGAGATCGGGAACACCTCGAACGAAGTTGTCAAGTTACTCCGCAGTTTTTCGGGTTTTCTGGTTTTAGCAATTTTTATTGATTCTTAGCTGTAGGTTTTAATTTGTTTGCTTTTTATTCTCCCTTTACAATATCTAACACCTTCTTGTTTCTTGTGTTAGTAGGATTTAAACGTGTGCACAATCCTTCCTCGGTGCAACACGAATCGATTGGTGTCTCGTCAGTCTTTGGCATCCTAGTGCAAATTAGGATTATTTGGTAGTCCAGTTCATACACTCTCTAATTGGTTGATATAAACTCTACTAAAGCACTCACAAGACTGAATTCTACCTCATTGAGAATTTGATTTTTCTTTTTGAGTGATTAACGGTGAGGTTTGCTAACTTTTATTTTTGAGTGTTGAGTGTCTATTTTTTTATAGATTTTTGAAAATGCCCAATGGTGATAATAATGATGACACATTTAAAAAATTCCAACAACAGTTGGAAGAACAGGCTGCTGCACTTCGAGCATTGACTGCTACTATCAATGAGGTGCGGTTGAATCAAGAGCCTCAATATCGAGATCCAATTAAAGACGATGTGGATAACCAGCCTCCTGCTCATAGGCGCGCTCCTCGGCATGTCCCTAGAACTGATTATGATCTTCATGATCGTGGACAACCCTCTTTGGCAAAACCAAAGAGCGAGCAGGAACGAGAACATCTATTTCATACTCGCTGCCATGTACAAGGTAAGCTTTGTAGAGTTATTATTGATGGTGAAAGTTGCTCGAGCGTAGCCAGCACGGTGATGGTGGAAAAGTTTTGCTTAACCACTACCAAGCATCCACGACCTTATCAACTACAAGGGCTTAGCAACGAAGGCCAATTTAAGGTCACTCAACAAGTGCGCATCGCCTTTTCTATCGGTAAGTATCAAGACGAAGTCGTGTGCGACGTAATACCTATTCAAGCCTGCCATTTGTTGCTAGGAGAACCATGGCAACTAAATCGAAAGGTCACTCACGATGGTCGTACCAATAGGTATTCTTTCAAGAATCAAGGAAGGAAAATCACCTTAGTGCCGCTCACTTCGGAACAAGTCCATGAGGACCAAATCAAACTGAAAAATTCTGTTGTTAAAACAAGTGAGAAAAAAGAAAAAGAGAATGAAAAAGAGCAAAAGGAGATTGGGAGTGAAAAGGAATGTGAAACAGAAAAGAAAGTGAAAAAGAAATTGAAGAAAGAAGAGAAAATAAGTTAGAAAAAGAAATAAAAGAAAAAGACAAGGAAAGGGTAGTGAGGAATGTTTCCACTAACCAAGATATGAATTTTTCTTGTGTTGCTACTTTTCAGGTTCCCGAAAGACCGACAGATAACTTTCAACTTCAATACCTCTCAAATGAAAGACGCTTTCATACAATCAACATAGGCAAAGATGAAATCCAACCACATGAGCCCGAAGGTAAGCGAGGTAAGGAAATTTTAGCAACCAAGTCCCATGCAGATTTGAAAATAATTGATAAAACTTTTGGTGACTTAGTTCTTAAAAGATCCCCTCATTTTGATCCAATTAATTGTTATTCTTTGATTGTGGTTGATAAAGTCATTACGAAAGGAAGCGTGAGTTGTTATTCTCTTAATTTACCTTGTGTAAAATCCTCGAATTAGTGCAAATCTATTTTGGCAAATACGTTCTATTATTTTGATACTTGGTTTTTGAATAAGGTAACGAGCTTTGCCAAGTTTGTTTTCAATTTATATCCGTGCCTTAAACAATTTCTATGGTTATACATAAAGTTTGAGTTCCATTTGACAAAGGTTAACTCAACAACGGAGCTTCGACTACACTATGGCCCCGATGAGCGAAGGTTTGTATTAAATGAAAAAGGTCAAATCGACCCTTATTCTTCTACTTATAAAGGTAAGATGCTTGAAACTTTTGAAACACCTTTGTACTCCGCGGATAGTGACAAAGATCGTGTTGATGATTTAATTTTTGTAAAACACTTAAATCAAAACGTGCTTGACTATCCTATTTTATTTATTGATGATCTATCTATTTTAATGATTGATAAAAAGATTATTGTTTTTGATGCATGTGTGAGTGAATCCATAGTCCGTCGATTAATGCATGGTATGATTGTGCAACTCTGTGAACCGTGTGAATCTTTTCAAATACCTGCTTGTGACAATTATGTTTACCATTTGATTTATTACTCGCAATTTATTCATGGTTTGTGGAAACAATTTGAGACGATTGAATGCCTTAAAACATGTTCATCTTTGTTTCGAATATTTGACGAGGCATTGGAGAGTAAATTAGCTTGTTTGCATGGTAATCTGAATCTGTCAATTCGCATGCGTTATACTTGTTTTGTTATGCTTATGATTGGGCTACAAGTTTGTTTGCGTTGCTATTTACTAACTCATGACTATTCTTTTCAGTGGATTCAATTGCCATTAGTCCCATTCGATCAAGGAAAGTCGAGTCCATTTGATTTTTTAGATTCGAGGACGAATCTTTTTGAGGAAGGGGGGAATGATACGAGTCTCAAAGGCCCAACCAAGCCCAAACAAGAAGACAAACCATGCTTACTTGAAATCAGGCCAAATTGTCAAAGTGACCCAATTTGTAAAGTTTTATTTTTTTTAAATACTTAGTTTAAATTTTTAAGTAAATATTCAGTCCAAGAGGCCCAATTAAAAGCCCTTGACCTAATTTCCATTTAAAATTAAAATAATTAAGAGTTTGTTTAGTTTTAGTTTTCTAATTAGATTAGGAAAATATTTGAAAAGCCTATATAAAGGCTTGGCCAGCCACCGTGTTAGATACTTCTCAATTATATCAAAAAAT
Organism: Gossypium hirsutum; assembly: GCF_007990345.1. NCBI lineage: Eukaryota > Viridiplantae > Streptophyta > Magnoliopsida > Malvales > Malvaceae > Gossypium > Gossypium hirsutum. The sequence goes on along the minus strand of NC_053447.1, from coordinate 45,054,566 downwards.
TCAGATTTGTTTAAGTGCAGAATTCTCTTTGAGTTTTTTCTCCAAGAATTCTCTCTTGGGTTTTCCTTAGAAGTTGTTTTAACAATATTTTGATTGTGGGAGCCATCTTCAGCCCTTTTCTTGCCATTGATATTCTTTGGAGGGGAGATTAGAGCCGTTTGAAGGGAGTTGTGAGATCTTTCGGGATTTCAAGGCTTTTTATGACTTTTCTTTTATTTGCTTGCTGTCAATTTCTTTTCTTTATTTCTGCTTGTGCCGAATCTGATACGAGTCACAAAGGCCCAACCCAAGCTTAAGAAGGTGATGGGCTCAAATCAAGAAAATCAAGATTCACTTTCTTGTTTTCAAGAAAATCAAGAAATCGAATCTTGGCCCAATTTTGCTGTTCGGAGCGATTTCAAGAATCAAGAAAATCAAGATTTCAAATCTTGGAAATCTTGGTCCAAGAAACCGCATCTTGCAGCTAAAGCGCGTTGGATCTCCATTACGAGCGTCAACGACCCAATTTCGGTAGGAGATGGATCACAAGCCCAAATTCTTAAAGGCGAGGCCCAATAAGCAAATTCCCAGCCCAATCAAGAAATCCATACATATTTAGTTGAAAATCAGGCCAAAATGTCAAAGGGCCCAATTTGTAAACATTTTAGTTGTTTAAGTTAATTTTTTAAGTTTTAGGAATATCACATGTTAAATTCGGCCCAAAACAGCCCAATAGGATGCATGGCTGAATTTTCCTTTGTTTTTTTTTAATTAAGTTTAAATTTTTTAAGTTTTCTAATTAGATTAGGATTTGTTGGAGGCCTATATAAGCATTGGCCAGCCACCCTTTGTAAACATCTTATTATCATTCAATATATTAAATTTCAGTTTGTTAGAGTGCAGAATTTTCTTTGGGGTTTTCTCCAAGAATTCTCTCTTGAGCTTTCTTTAGAAGTTGTTTTAACAATCTTTTGATTGTGGGAGCCATCTTCAACCTTCTTCCTGCCATCAACATTCTTTGGAGGGGAGATTAGAGCCGTTTGAAGAGATTTGTGAAATCTTTCGGGATTTCAAGGATCTTTAGGACTTATCCTTTAATTTTTGCTGTTCAATTTCTTTTCTTTATTTCTGTTGATGCCGAATCTATATCTAATTTCTTTCCTGTTCTTGTTTGTGTTTCAGCCTTGATTCAAACTCCAAGAACTCTTCATTTAATCGGTTCTTTTATTGGCAGCATATAATCGATTCAAAATTCCCCAAAATTTAGGGTTCTTGCCGTTTTCTATTTCTTCTTGTTGGGTGAAATTCGGCTGCTGAAATTTGGGCAATTCATATTGGGTGTTCAATTGGACCGGATCGCAACTTAAATTCACTTCTTGAACCGTTCAATTTCATCTATTTCTTTCTTTTCTTTTTTGCCGTCCAAATCCCTAATCTTCCAATTAAAAATCTGATTGTTTCAATCTACTTACTGTTTTGGTGTTCTTGGCAGATTCGGCTTGTGGGATTTCACTATTGGAGTTCGATTTCATCTTCTTGAACTCCGAATACATTTATTCATTCGTTCTTTGTTCCTTGCTGCTCATTTAATTGAATTTAGGGATTTAATTTCAGATCTGATTAGTTTAATCTTGTTTTTTGTTTTAATTTTCAGATCTGTTCGTTTTAGAGCTTTCGTAGGAGTTTCCCGTGACTTGGCAACTCGATCTTGGTCCGCGCGCATTCTCATATCATTTGGTATCATATTTTGGGCGTTTTGGGTGTTCTTGGTTGATTTCTAAACTGATCTCTATTTTTTAAAGCACAAACAGCAGTTTTACCCAGAAAAATTGTTCAAAAAAAATTCATTTGGGTGGGTAAACGTTGTCCGATTGATCTTAAATTTTACATAGATATTTTTGGAACTGTGATTGAATATAAAAAAATTATTTCCGAAAAAAAATCAGTCAAAAAAGTCAAAAAAATCAAAAAAGACGAAATTCAATAAAAAATTAAAAAAAGATTCAGCGGGTTGAATTTGGTGCCCAAAATTTCCAGATAAAAAATTAAATATTTAAGGACATTCCAGATTTAATTTCGTGATTTTTAGAGATCAGGAACACCCCAAACAAAGTTGTCAAGTTACTCCGCAGTTTTTCGGGTTTTCTGTCTTCAGCAATTTTTATTGATTCTTAGCTGTAGGTTTTCATTTGTTTGCTTTTTATTCTCCTTTTACAATATCTAACACCTTCTTGTTTCTTGTGTTAGTAGGATTTAAACGTGTGCACAATCCTTCCTCGATGCAACACGAATCACTTGGTGTCTCATCAGTTTTTGGCATCCTAGTGCAAATTAGGATTCTTTGGTAGTTTGGTTCACACTCTCTAATTGGTTGATATAAACTCTGATAAAGAACTCACAAGATTGAATTCGACCTCATTGAGAATTTGATTTTTCTTTTTGAGTGATTAATGGTGAGGTTTGCTAACTTTTATTTTTGAGTGTTGAGTGTTTATTTTTTACAGGTTTTGAAGATGTCTAAAGGTGATAATAATGATGCACTTATGAAAGTCCAACAACAGTTAGACGGACAACATACTGCTGCAATCACACAAATAAATGCTACACTTCAAGCATTGAATACTACTTTGAATGAGGTACGAGTGAATCAAAAACATCAATATCGAGATCCAATTAAGGAAGATAGGGATAACCAGCCCCATAGGTGCAGCCCTCAACGTGTCCCTAGAATGGATGATGATTTTCATGATCGTGGACAATCATCTTTGGCAAAACCAAAGAGCGAGCAGCAACGAGAACATCTCTTTCATACTCGCTGCCATGTACAAGGTAAGCTTTGTAGAGTTATTATTGATGGTGAAATTGCTCGAACATAGCCAACACGACGATGGTGGAAAAGCTTTGCTTAACCACTACCAAGCATCCACAACCTTATCAACTACAAGGGCTTAGCAACGAAGGCCAATTTAGGGTCACTCAACAAGTGCGCATTGCCTTTTCTATCGGTAAGTATCAAGTCGAAGTCGTGTGTGACGTAGTACCTATTCAAGCCTGCCATTTGTTGCTAGGAGAACCATGGCAACTAGATCAAAAGGTCACTCACGATGGTCGTACCAATAGGTATTCTTTCAAGTATCAAGGAAGGAAAATCACCTTAGTGCCGCTCACTCCGGAACAAGTCCATGAGGACCAAATCAAACTGAAAAATTCTGTTGTTAAAACAAGTGAGGAAAAAGAAAAAGAGAATGAAAATGAGCAAAAAGAGATTGAGAGTGAAAAGGAATGTGAAACAGAAAAGAAAATTGAAAAAGAAGTTGAAGAAAGAAGAGAAAATGAGTTAGAAAAAGAAACAAAAGAAAAAGACGAGGAAAGGCTAGTGAGGAATGTTTTCACTAACAAGATATGAATTTTTCTTGTGTTGCTACTTTTCAGGTTCCCGAAGGACCGAAAGATAACTTTCAACTTCAATACCTCTCAAATGAAAGACGCTTTCATACGATCAACTTAGGCAAAGATGAAATCACACTACATGATCCCGAAGGTAAGCGAGGTAAGGAAATTTTAGAAACCGAGTCCAGTGCAGACTTGAAAATTATTGATAAAACTTTTGGTGACTTAGTTCTTAAAAGATCCCCTCCTTTTGATCCGATTAATTGTTACTCTTCGATTGTGGTTGATAAAGTCATTACGAAAAGAAGCGTGATTTGTTATTCTCTTGATTTACCTTGTGTAAAATCCTCGAATTTGTCCAAATCTGTTTTGGAGAATAAGGTAACGAAATTTTCCAAATTTGTTTTCAATTTATATTCGTGCCTTAAACAGTTTATGTGGTTGTACATGAAGTTTGAGTTCCATTTGACAAAGGTTAACTCAACAACGGAGATTGGACTACACTATGCCCCTGATGAGCGAAGGTTTGTTTTAAATGAAAAAGGTAAAATCGACCCTTATTCTTTTGCTTATCAAGGTAAGATGCTTGAAACCTTTGAAACACTTTTGTACTCCTCGGATAGCGACAAAGATCGTGTTGATGAACACTTAGATCAAAACGTGCTTGACTGTCCTATTTTATTTATTGATGATAAACCTATTTTGATGGTTGATAAAAAGATTCTTGTTTTTGATAATGCATGTGTGAGTGAATCTATAAACCGTCGATTAATGCATGGTAATCTGAATCTGTCCATTCACATGCGTTATACCTGTTCTATTATGCTTATAATTGGACTACAAGCTTGTTTGCGTTGCTATTTACTATTTCATGGCTATTCTTTTCAGTGGACTCAATTGCCATTAGTCCCGTTCGATCGAGGAAAGTCGAGTTCATTTGATTTTTAGATTCGAGGACGAATCTTTTTGAGGAAGGGGGAATGATACGAGTCACAAAGGCCCGACCCAAGCTTAAGAAGGTGATGGGCTCAAATCAAGAAAATCAAGATTCACTTTCTTATTTTCAAGAAAATCAAGAAATCGAATCTTGGCCCAATTTTGCTGTTCGGAGCGATTTCAAGAATCAAGAAAATCAAGATTTCAAATCTTGGAAATCTTGGTCCAAGAAACCGAATCTTGCAGCCAAAGCGCGTTGGATCTCCATTACGAGCGTCAACGACCCAATTTCGGTAGGAGATGGATCACAAGCCCAAATTCTTAAAGACGAGGCCCAATAAGCAAATTCCCAGCCCAATCAAGAAATCCATACATATTTAGTTGAAAATCAGGCCAAAATGTCAAAGGGCCCAATTTGTAAACATTTTAGTTGTTTAAGTTAATTTTTTAAGTTTTAGGAATATCACATGTTAAATTCGGCCCAAAACAGCCCAATAGGATGCATGGCTGAATTTTCCTTTGTTTTTTTTAATTAAGTTTAAATTTTTTAAGTTTTCTAATTAGATTAGGATTTGTTGGAGGCCTATATAAGCATTGGCCAACCACCCTTTGTAAACATCTTATTATCATTCAATATATTAAATTTCAGTTTGTTAGAGTGCAGAATTTTCTTTGGGGTTTTCTCCAAGAATTCTCTCTTGAGCTTTCTTTAGAAGTTGTTTTAACAATCTTTTGATTGTGGGAGCCATCTTCAACCTTCTTCCTGCCATCGACCTTCTTTGGAGGGGAGATTAGAGCCGTTTGAAGAGATTTGTGAAATCTTTCGGGATTTCAAGGATCTTTAGGACTTATCCTTTAATTTTTGCTGTTCAATTTCTTTTCTTTATTTCTGTTGATGCCGAATCTATATCTAATTTCTTTCCTGTTCTTGTTTGTGTTTCAGCCTTGATTCAAACTCCAAGAACTCTTCATTTAATCGGTTCTTTTATTGGCAGCATATAATCGATTCAAAATTCCCCAAAATTTAGGGTTCTTGCCGTTTTCTATTTCTTCTTGTTGGGTGAAATTCGGCTGCTGAAATTTGGGCAATTTATATTGGGTGTTCAATTGGACCGAATCGCAACTTAAATTCACTTCTTGAACCGTTCAATTTCATCTATTTCTTTCTTTTCTTTTTTGCTGTCCAAATCCCTAATCTTCCAATTAAAAATCTGATTGTTTCAATCTACTTACTGTTTTGGTGTTCTTGGCAAATTCGGCTTGTGGGATTTCACTATTGGAGTTCGATTTCATCTTCTTGAACTCCGAATACATTTATTCATTCGTTCTTTGTTCCTTGCTACTCATTTAATTGAATTTAGGGATTTAATTTCAGATCTGATTAGTTTAATCTTGTTCTTTGTTTTAATTTTCAGATCTGTTCGTTTTAGAGCTTTCGTAGGAGTTTCCCGTGACTTGGCAACTCGATCTTGGTCCGCGCGCATTCTCATATCAGAATCTTTATCTAATTTATTTGTTGTTCTTATTGTGTTTCCATCCTTTTTCTATCTTAAAGAATCGGCCAAAAATCCCCAATTTTTAGGGTTCTTGCTGATTCATTCATACTCTTTTTGGGTGAAATTAGATTGCCGAAATTTGGAGAAAACTATCTTGGTGTTCAATTGGGCAGAATCGTAATATCGTTTAGGGTTTCAAGAACCCTTATTAACACTTATTTCTATTCTCAATTTGATTCTTTACTGATTTGGGAATTTTATTTCAGATCTGGAAATTTAAAGTTCTAATCTTTTAATTTTCTATTTCGTTTCAGATCTGATTGTTTAGAGGTTTCGTAGGTGATGTGAGCTTGCCTACGAACCAAATGGAGAACGAACAAGAAGCCATTAAGCTGCCCATTGGTCCAATAACGCGAGCTAGAGCTAAACGATTCAAAGATGCTATTTTAGCAATGGTGGAACGGGTTGAGGAACATGATAGCAAGGAGTTTAAAAACGAGCTGAACATATTCAACTTCTTTGGAGCTGAACATATTCAACTTCTTTGAAGCTGAATTTCGTTCTAGCTAATTAATTTGCTGCTGGAATTTTAGACCATTTAAATAAGCATTTAAATAAGTTTCATTACAGCTTTTAAATATGTCTTAATTTATTACAAGTGTTTAATATGTTGATTTGGTTGAATTAAAGGTGTCTAGATGTCATTTAATTTGTTTGAATATATTACATGAATTAACTATGTTCAGCTGAATTAATGTGTCTTGTTTAGTACATATTTAATTCGGCTTAATGTTAATTAGTATGTTCATATTATGTTCAGCTGAATTGAGTTAAATTAATGAGGTTCATTTGTTTTATTTAGGTTCAGCCGAATGTGGAAGATGCATGGGAAAGGTTGGCCGAATGTGGTGTGCAAGATGCATGCATGTTGGATTCAATGCACCTAATGATACATGCATGAATTACATTAAAAATGGTGTGCTGATTATTGAAGTTCTCTAAGTGACCATTTGGCTAAAGAGATAGTTTTTCAAGCTGCCATTATTTCCTTCACATTGCTGGATACATTTTGGCCATTCGGTTCTTGGTGTTCACATTTTAAGGCTCTTCAAAACCGTCCATTCACACCTAATGTGGCTGTTCAAGTGCCCTCTTTATTATTGATAATTTTTCAGCAAGAGTTGCCTATTGAATGATCAATTAAGCTCATCAACTGAATGTAGCTGCTACATGCATTCCCAAGATTCATTTGCTTAATATGGAAGCTTCATGTATGGTCACCATTCAACCGAACCTACATTGGCCATTTTTGTTCAATGATTGCTTAGAAACTAAGTCTAGAATATGTCCATTCGGCTACTAGGCATTAGGCTATAAATAGTTACTCATTTTCTTGTAAAAGGACTTTTTGACAAATTTCTGAATGAAATATCATTTTAGTGAGGCAATTCACTCTCTTTATTCTCCAAAGCTCTAATTGACTTATCTTCAACAAGTGGCGTCAATCTGACTTTGTTTCGAACTTATCACCATTGGTGTGGCATTCTTCATACCGTATGTTCCTATTTTGCTAAATAGAGGGTCTCGGTTTTATCCCAAATCCTTTCTTTCTTTGAAACCTTAAGCCCCGAGTCCTTATTTGCTAATAAGGGTTCGACTTGTTTTCATTGAAATATCCAGCAAACAACACTCCATCAAACTCCCTTGTTTCCCAAAGCCATTTAATTTTAAACACCAAGACTTGAATTTATTTCAAGGCCGACACTACCTAATTTCGATCGGGAAATATTACGACTCGTTATTTCATACGAAACGAGCTCGTATCAGTTGGTATCAGAGCTGGTTAATTTAGGTACGTAAATTGTAGATTCAAAAAAAAAATCGAAAAAAAATCGAGAAAAAAAAATTGAAAAAAAAAATTTTTGAAAAAAAATTGCATACGGTCTAGGTGCGGACGAAAAGAACGTGAAAGATCCGTAAAAAAAAAAAGAGTCTGGAGACACTTCAACAAAATTTTTTCTAAAATCACATTCTACACTCCTTTATACCCATTTTATTGAATTTTCACGCTATTAAAAAAATCTCAATTAGAGAATCCATTTTATACGCCACATCTTAAGCCTTTCTTTCTTTCGAGCCTACCCTAAACCATACGACTTTCCC
>NC_053447.1:44973203-45046102 GCF_007990345.1 Gossypium hirsutum | reverse complement strand
CAACGAGATGTTGAAGAAAGCATGTACATGGACGGCATTAAAGATAGGTTGCTGACTTAGTTAGCATTTAAGGAGGCATGCGTGGATGGCACTAAAGGAGCTGCCAAATTCTTCTTTCCATGCATGGACGTTATTTAATTCTCTACAATATTATCAAGGTGCCACCCAATTAAGAGAATGCATGAGCAATAATTAAAACCCTCATTTAAGCTGCCGTTTGAGCTCACCTAGGAGCCTTTTTCGTGGAAACAAAGGAGCCTTAAAAGCACCATCCAAATTGAAGGGATGAATGGGCAGATTCTAGAAGTCAAATTTATTACCCACGATGAACAAACATTTGCTTCATGACTAAGGATGCATCTATGGATGGCAAGGGGGGAAGAATGTGACTTAAATGTCATTCAATGGATGAACATATATCATTAAAATCGGTTCATGGGCTGATTCATGTTACTTATTAATGGCCAAAATTGGCTATTCATGTCCTAGTTTTAGTATAAATAGTTGGCTTGTAAACATGTAAAGGTTAGACAATATATTTTTAAAACTTATATGAAATTTGTTTACTTTGTGAGTTTGTTTTCAACTCTCATTGTTCTCCAAGGACTGGTTAGACTTATCAAGTAACCCTTGTGGCGTCAACCCGTTTTTGTATTTCGAACTTATCACTTTGCACCCAAAGTGTGGCGTTCAAAGTTATACCGAGGTTCCATTTTATTCGTTTTCCATCCATACAACATTTAACCTTTCCTAAGTATTCATATAAGTCCCGGGTTAACACACTTATATTGTGTTGGTTCAACTTGAATACTTGGTTTTCATTCACCTATCAACCTCAATACATTCCATAACCCCTTTTGAACTAAATTTGAGCCTTTATCTCTTCTTTCTTAACCTATTTCGTCCACCCTCGAGTATTACTCCAATTCACGATCGGGCACATCTACGACTCGACTCTCCTTCCCGAGCCAGGGCGTATCATTTGGTATCAAAGCTAGCTGAATCAGAGTAAGATCGACATTTTTGTCATTACGATATTGTAAAAAATCAAAAAAAATTCAAAAAAAATTCAAAAAAAAGTTTGTATTCAGTTTATTTTTACTTTTTGTATTTAGTATTGAAGAAAAAAAGAAGAAAAAAAATTCAAAATTAAAAAAAAGAAGAAAAAAATCGAAATTGAAAAAAAAAGAGTGATTGAATTTCATTTTGAGTTTGTTAAAGCATTGCTTGTTTGCCGAAGGACCTTATCTATATAGCCACACTTAACCATTTCTAGTTTGTTTGATAGCCTACCATTTCCGACATCATTACCTACCAAGCCAAATCAATTTTGTAAGCTGACGCCAAACGGTATTTGATGTGATCCGGCCCAGGTTAATCGAGTCGTTTCACAAAGTTGCCCGATCGTCGACGAGAAGTTCGTTCGAAATTGTTTTAAGATGAAGATTGTTTTCAGTTTAAGCGGAAGACTTTTAAAAGGGTTCAAAAGATAGGCTAAATTCGGATATTTTGTAGGTTTGGTTTAATAAGAAAAGAAATAAAGTTTATATTCAATAAATAGGATGGAGATGAAAAAAATGAACTTAAGTATTAAGAACGATTCAATACTATGTAAAGTATTGCCCCGGGACTTATATTGCTTAAGGTGAAATTTGTGGAAGGATAGAAGCGAACCTTGACCCAATACCTATATAGAGGTAAGAACCAAAGGTATAAAAATATGGTTGAACGCCACACCGATTCGGTGATAAGTTCAATGGAGTTCGGATTGACACCACTAGCAAGCTAGATAAGTCGCTTCGAGACTCGAACGAAAGAAGAGAGGAGGTAACCTCACAAGAACAATAGTTCATTCAAAAATTTGACAAAAAGTCCTCTCACAAAATGAAATAGCAAACTATTTATAGACTAAGTACTAGCTAGCCGAATGGTCATCTTCATGGCTAAGCAAATTAAGCTAGAAAATTCTAGAATTGAAGCATTAAGTTGTTGTAGCTAAATTCAGCTGATTGAAGTCCAATAGGCAGCTTCTTGACTAAGCAAATGAACTTGGAATGCTTGGAAAGGTGCATGGCAGCAGCTAGGTTCGGCCAATGAGCTTAAATGAGCTCATTAAGATGCAACTCTTGGCTGAAAAAATACCAGCATTAAAGGAGAACGTGAATGGCCAAAATAAGTGTGAAAAGTCAGCCTTGAAGAGTCCTTTAGGTGTGAACATGGCCAACTGAATAGACATGGGTGTGAACTCCAAGTGTGAACGGCATTATGCTTGCTAAATGTCTCTTCCAAATTCGGCTCACTTGAGGGCTGATGAATGCATGGGATGCCAATAGCTTTGTCTAGATTCGGCCAAAGGTGTGAATGGACACTTCAAAAGATATCTTTTGGCCGAATAGGTGCATAGGAAATTCAATGGTCAGCCACCGATGCATGTAGGTGGATATTCATGCACTCTTCCATTCATTGTATTGAATCATTCATGCATCATCTTTAAGGCAACCATTCGTTGTAGGTAGTCATGCATGTACCCGAACATACATTGAACCAGAAATGTTCATGAATCCTCATTAATTGTGTTCCCACATGTGGATGTACCTACAAAAGATATAAACAAATTAGATTCAAGGTACATTCAGCTTAAATTAAATAATATCAAGACATATTTAACAAATTAAAATAAAGACATAAATAAAATATAATTAATAATAAATTCGGCTAGCTCAATGATAGTCAAAATTCTTGATGAGCTGAATTGAGCTAGAAAATTCAGTTATGAGCTGTAGTAAAAATAATTAAAATAAAACTATCACTCAAATTATTCAAATAATAAAATTAACGAGCTGGAAAGAAGCTAAATTGAGCTCGATTGAGCTGACTTGAGCTCGAGTGAGCTGAAAACGAGCTAAACGGAGCTCAACGGAAAGGAATTGAATTATTTCAGCTTGCATGGGTTTGCAAGCAATGCTTAGGGAGCTGGTCCAAAAGTGTGCCCGAGGCGTGGCCGTATCAGTATTGATTCGTTGATTTAGTTTGCGAAGAACTTCGAGAGGCGAAAAATCGAGTGGAAAAAGGCAAGAGTGATTGGTGAGATCATTCGAGAGAAGTAAAAGCTAAAATTGTGTGAATTTTCTTTGTGAGTGAAATGTGAGATTTTTTTTTGTGGTGAGGTATTTATTTTCTATTGTATTTTAATCATTTTTTTAGCAAAAAAAATGTCTCAAGAAGAATTTTCTGAATCAGAATTCCAATATTTGATGCAAGAAGTACGTAGAATGGTGAAATCAAAATTTGATAAATTGCATAATCGATTGGATCGAATAGAGAAAAGAGCCCAACGAAAGCAAATTTCATCGAGTCAAGAGACGGAGTTAAGATCATCCTGACGACACTACTCGACAAGAGACTCTTATCAAGACTTCTATTCAACAATGCGTTCGAGACCAAGAGAAGTAAACTCCGAGTTTGAGTCCTTCTGAGATGATAAACGAAAAGGTAAACATGTCTCTACAAGTGCCTCAATTTATTCATCTACAAAGGATTATTTACGAAGAGGCGAACGTGTTTCAAGAGTGTCAAAGTACTCGAATACGGAAGATCTATCACAAAGAGATGATCGTCTTTTGTATGAAGAAACCTTTTCTTATTCTCAACGAAAGACTTCTCATTTTGATGATTTATACTTTTGTAATGAAATCGAAACATCATGTGAAGAAGAAAAAGAGTACGAGCGAGAAAATGAAAAAGAAAAAGAAATGAAAGAAAAAGAAGATGAGTGTGAGATAGAAAATAAAATTGAAAGTGAGATTGAAGCAAGAAATGAGAGTGTAAAAGAAACGAGTGTCATGGAAAAAGAGAGAGGGTTTGAAAAAGAGTTTGAAAAAGAAACTAGTGAAAAAGACGAGAGAGAACAAGAAAAGGTGAGTGTTGTTTTAACTAACCCACATGTAAGTTGTCCTTGTTCTGTTTCTTCTTTTCAAATTCCTAAAGATTCGTGTGACGAGTTTCAATTACAATATTTCCCTGATGAGAGGCGATTCAAGTTGATTCAGAAAGGAATGATCGTAAATGACCCTAGTCCACTAGCACCTAAAGGTAAGCACGGTAAGGGTTCTATGCTAGTTGAGCTTCAACAAATTCATATGCATGATAATGGTGAGATTACCAAAGACTTAGTTAGTAAGAGACTTTCCTATCCTGATTTGTCTAAGTATCAATTTTGATTGGATTGAAGAGTTTTCCTCATGATATGTCTGGTGTTGACAGGTTCGATGATGAAGCAAGCTTAAAACCACACAAACAAAATTTGGGCTTACGTGATAAAAAGTTGTTATCTAATCTGTTTGCTTGTGTTGATCATGTGAATTATCTAAATTGTGGTGTGAACTTTTTCTGTTTACGTGTGCAAATGAAATATGAAGGGTTTGATTGCTCGAATGTATGTATGCCTAACTCCTGTTTGCTTGACATGTGTGAAGTCTTGGTGAAGAAGAAATTTCTGTTGCGTTGCAAAACGACCAAAGAATATCAAGTTGACGTCAAGCCAAGGTGAATATCAAAATTGTGTTTCGAATCAATATGTTGACCCCTTCTATTTGTTTCCAACGTTATCTTTATCTAGTTCAAAAATAAAGCATGCGAATATCATTGTCTTGCAAAACCAAAATTCGATTTGTGATTCTGAAAAGTGCTCCATGTCATGGTTTAAAGGGTTTGTACATGTTTTGCATAAAAATGACATAAGATTGCATTTTGTCCTTTCTATAATGCCGGTCTTGAAATTGTCACATCAAATTGAAATAGCAAGAGGAAGCTTCGTTTTTGACCCTGGAGATTATTTTTATTTGTTCTTGTTAAAAGGGCTCACATTTTGTAATTCTAACCTTCGAGATTATGTCTTTCGACTATTTTGTGATTCGGGTTTGTTTCTCTCTATGAACTTTTTGATTCATTTTGGAAAGGTAAGACCGAATTTCATTTTTGATCCTGGCATTGGGTTAAGCATCCCAATTTTGAATAAGCATCTGAAAAGATCATTTGTGTTTATAATTTTTAGTGTCTCTAATTCCTTTCATTCTCGTGTAGGTGACACTCTAAATTGTTTCCCTCTTAAAGAAGGAGGGCATGGAAATAATTCAATTTCTTATCGAACCATTTGTGATTTTCAAAGTTTTGGAAATGATTCTATTCGGATCATGAACAAAAGGGTTCGAGATCTTGAAAAATTTTTCTAGAGCAAGTGGCCCGATTTGAGGACAAATCGCCTTAAAGAGGGAGGGGATGATACAACCACGCCCCGGGCACATTTTTCCATCAGCTCCAAAAGTATTTCTTGCACACCCATGCGAGCTAAATGATGCGATCCTTGTCGCATCATGTTACGACACAACTTGACGCTACCGAGATTGGTCCAAACTCGAGGGGCCCAAGTACAAAATGAAGTTTTCAATTTTAGTTTGTCAATTTGGCTGCTGGAAAATAAGGACTATGATTCATTAATTTTTAGTTATTTTAGTTTGTGTTTTTAATTATGTCATAGTTTGCACATCATTAATATGTGTTCTGCATTTAATAAAGTCATGCATTATGTAACTTTCATGTTAGTTAAGTTTGCATCATTAAATTAAGTCAAGTTAGTTTAATTATGTAACTTTCATGTTAGTTAAATTTGCATTTCAAAACCATGCATTTAAGCATCTTAGTTTAATAAATGAGTTGCTGGACATTTATTCAACTCATCTTAGTTTTAATTAATAAGTGTTTTTTTTGCTAAACTTTATTTAATAAGTGTTGTTCTTAATTGATCTAGTTCCTAGGATTATTTATTGATGCATAAATTAAGTTTTTTAAATTATGCTTCTTTAATTAAACTAGTTGCTGGAATAATTATTGTATATATGTTTTAGTTCATTTATTTAAGTAAGTTTAATGTTTGTTATGATTAATGTGTTTTCATTTGTTTAATAAACTCATTTTAATGTGTTTATTGCAGGTGACTTTTTAGCTTATAGTGGTTACAATTCAAGGCTGTTACACATTTAATTAAGTGGCTGTTCAAGTTCTTTTGAGTTACAATTAAAGGGGCTGTTAAAAAAGGAGCTTAAAGATCATTAAAAGGAGTTTTTAAAGAGCATTTTATGCCCTTTAAAATTCAGCAGCAACTCTTCCACTTCCAGCCGTTTTTGGAGCTTTCAAGAGAAATTATTCAAGCCTTTGAATGTCATTAAGGAGCTGGTTAAGAGATGGTGTCTATTCAACTAGCCAAGGACAACTCAAGAGTCATTTTCTAAGCCATTAAAGACATTCAAATCAGCTGAATTAAAGTGATTTTATGGAAGGAGTTATTTGGTTCAAAGAATAAGAAAAGACATCAGTTTTTTTTATGGCACATTAAGTGGATGTTTTTGACCATTCGGTTACCTTGTTTTAGCATTATAAATAGATGTAATCAGCCATAGAGAGAGGACTTTTGCTGAATATAGATGTTATATTTGAATTGTGAGCTATCCAATTCTCTTTGTTCTTACGGAATTGATTTGACTTATCAAGCATAGCTTGTGGCGTCCATCTTTTCTTTGTTTACCGAACTTATCACCTTTGGTGTGGCGTTCAATATACCTTTGGTTCCTATCATAGTTGATAGTGGGTCAAGGTTCCTTTCCTGTTTCCTTTAACCGAAAAACACCTAAAGACCATTTTGAGATTCGGGTCAACAATTCGTTATTATTGGTTCATTTTCGGTCTTAGCCAATTAATTTGTTATTGTTTCCTCTTTATTTTGTTTATTACCTTTGTTTGAAGCCATTATCTCTATTTTGTTTCATTTTAAAACTGAAACGAATCCATCCTTACTCAATTCACAATTGGGCAACACATACGACTCAAAACATCACGTGACGAGTTCGTATCAAATTGGTATCAGAGCTAGCAAATTTGGAGTAAGAATCGACGTTGACGGCATTACGGTATAGTAGTTTCTTGAAAAAAACTCGAAAAAAAATTCAAAAAAAATTTGAAAAAAAAACTAATTTCCATTCAAACTTAAAAGATTGGATATCAAGTTGTGAAAAAAATTGTGAAAAAAAAATTGTGAAAAAAAAAGAGCTAGTTTTGAAATTTAGTTTTTGTTTGCTGCCCAAATTTTAGTCATTATTACCTTCTACTATTTCGCCACACCCAACCTTTTCATTTCTTTGTTTCAAGCCTACCTTCCTTTGTCCTACAATAATCTTACCAAGCCCAAACATCAAGTTTGTAAGCTGACCCACAACAATTGCTTTTTAAGTTTAAATAATTCCTAAGAACTTAGAGAGGAGGAATGAGTGGAAAGAGGCAAGAGAGTAGTGAGTTTATTCGAGAGAAAAAAAAAGCCAAGGAAGTGAGATTTCTTTGTGAGTGGATAGTGAGATTTTCTTTGTTGTGAGTTCTTTAAAAAATGTCACGAAGTCAGGAAAAAAATTCAGACAAGGGAGTTGGATTCCGTCCTGTAAGAATTGTTGGAGGAAGTGTGCCAGATTTTACACTCCAAGCCTTTACACATGAAATGGAGCATCTATTTGATCGAAAACTCAAACCCATCAAGAAACGATTGGATCGTGTCGAAGAGCGGAGTCATCGAGCAAGAACCCAACGGGAGCAAATTTATCCAAATGAAAGGACGGAAATGAGATCATCAAGGAGACGAACATTCGACGAATATGTGAAAAGAGACCTTTATCCAGATTCCTATTCTTCAAGGAATTTAGGCCGAAATAAATCCAGCTATGAGTTTGAAGCCTATCAAGGTAACGAACGAGAAAGTACAAGTCATTCTTCGTATGCATCAAAGTATTCATCTACGGAAAAATCCTTAAGAAGAAGTGAATTTGTTTCATATAAGAACTCATCCATGGAGGTTTATTCACGAAGAGTTGATCGTGACTCTTATGAAGATTCTTCCATTTCTTTCCAACAAAAGTCTATTTTTCTGATTCTTTTGTATTATCTCTATTTTGTAATAAAGTTGAGAGAAGAAAAAGAGTGACGAGAGAAAAAGAAACCGAAAAAGAAACAAAAATTGAAAAAGAGAAAAAGATTGGAGAAAGAAAAGAAAGAGTGCGAGAAACAAGTGTTGTTGAAAATGAAAGAGAATTGATGAGTGAAAGTGAGTTCTCAACAAACAAAGAGATTGTGGAAAAGAAAGAGAAGTTGAAAAAGAAACGAGTGAAAAAGATGAAAGTCAACAAGAAAAAGCGAGGAATGTTTTTACTAACCAATCTGCAAGTTGTCCTCATATTGTTTCTTCTTTCCAGGTTTCTAGAGATTCAAATGACAAGTTTCAACTTCATTACCTTCTTGATGAGAGACGGTTCCATTTGATCGAAAAAGGTAAGGTTCAAGCGCTTAAAGGTAAGCAAGGTAAGGAGTTTTTAGTCAATGAATCATGGCAATCAGGTTTGAAAGTTGTTGATAAAATCTCCGATAACTTAGTTTTAAAAACATCTCCTTATTTTGATTTGGTTAATTGTTACTCGCTATTTGTGGTTGATAAATTCGTTTTAAGTGGAGGCATGAAGAGTTGTTCACTCAATAAGTTTTGTGTTGAAAAATCTTTTGATGTTGTTCGATTAAATCCACAAATACAAAATCTGATCATGTTTGATAAAGAGCTTTCATGTGAAACGCTCAATCTGTTTGATCGTGATGGTAATGAACATTTTTTAACTCTTAGTGTGAGATCTTCGTATATTTGCATGAGATTTGAGAGATTTGATTGTTTGAATTTATTTTTGCCTACATCTTCTTTATTTGGCATGTGTGATGTCTTGGTGAAAGTGAAGTTTTTGTTATGTTACGGAACGACCGATCAAAACCATGTTTTTAAACCCGGAGCCTGTATTCCTAAGTTAACCTCAAGCGAAGGTGAGTATCAAAATTGTATTTTGAATCAATGTGTTGACCCCTTCTATTTGCTTCAACTTTTATCTTTATTTAGTTCGAAAACCAAACATGTTAATTTCGGTTACTTGCCAAGTCAAAATCAAATTTTTTATTCTAGAGGTTGTTGTATATTGTTTCTTAATGGATTCGAACATGTGTTGCATGATTTTAACTTTAATGTGCTTCAAGTTCTTCATAAGTTACTAGCCATAAATTTTTCTGGTCAAATTGAAATGGTGAACAAAAATTTTGTCTTTGATCCCGGTGAATGCTGTTCCATATCATTGTTCAGGGGATTTGGACCATGGAATTCTAATTTTCAAAACTATAATCTTCAAATACCTTGTGAATCAGGTTTGTTTCCATCGAAGAAAAAGGTAAAACCAATTTCTATTTTTGATCCCGGTATTGATTCATGTGTTGTTCTTTTGAGTTTATTTGTTCAAGTTGTGACTAAAATCTTGGAAAGTTCTTTTGTGTTTAACCTTCATTGTGTCACTAATTTGTTTTATTGTTTTGTAGGTGACGATGTTAGGTGGTACCCTTCTAAAGAGGGATGGCATGCAAATGACCTTCTTTCTTGCCGAGCCATTTGTGGTTCTCAGAATTTTGAAAATAATTCTTTTCGGATCATGAACAAAGGGGGTCATGATCTTGAAAACTTTTTCTCGAGCAAGTGGCCCGATTTGAGGACAAATCGTTTTCAAGAGGGAGGGTATGATGCGATCCCGGTCGCATCATGTTACGACACAACTCGACGCTACCGAGATTGGTCCAAACTCAAGGGGCCCAAGTGCAAAATGAAGTTTTTAATTTTAGTTTGTCAATTTGGCTGCTGGAAAATAAGGACTATGATTCATTAATTTTAGTTATTTTAGTTTGTGTTTTTAATTATGTCATAGTTTGGACATCATTAATATGTGTTCTGCATTTAATAAAGTCATGCATTATGTAACTTTCATGTTAGTTAAGTTTGCATCATTAAATTAAGTCAAGTTAGTTTAATTATGTAACTTTCATGTTAGTTAAATTTGCATTTCAAAACCATGCATTTAAGCATCTTAGTTTAATAAATGAGTTGCTGGACATTTATTCAACTCATCTTAGTTTTAATTAATAAGTATTTTTTTGCTGAACTTTATTTAATAAGTGTTATTCTTAATTGATCTAGTTCCTAGGATTATTTATTGATGCATAAATTAAGTTTTTTAAATTATGCTTCTTTAATTAAACTAGTTGCTGGAATAATTATTGTATATATGTTTTAGTTCATTTATTTAAGTAAGTTTAATGTTTGTTATGATTAATGTGTTTTCATTTGTTTAATAAACTCATTTTAATGTGTTTATTGCAGGTGACTTTTTAGCTTATAGTGGTTACAATTCAAGGCTGTTACACATTTAATTAAGTGGCTGTTCAAGTTCTTTTGAGTTACAATTAAAGGGGCTGTTAAAAAAGGAGCTTAAAGATCATTAAAAGGAGTTTTTAAAGAGCATTTTATGCCCTTTAAAATTCAGCAGCAACTCTTCCACTTCCAGTCGTTTTTGGAGCTTTCAAGAGATATTATTCAAGCCTTTGAATGTCATTAAGGAGCTGGTTAAGAGATGGTGTCTATTCAACTAGCCAAGGACAACTCAAGAGTCATTTTCTAAGCCATTAAAGACATTCAAATCAGCTGAATTAAAGTGATTTTATGGAAGGAGTTATTTGGTTCAAAGAATAAGAAAAGACATCAGTTTTTTTTATGGCACATTAAGTGGATGTTTTTGACCATTCGGTTACCTTGTTTTAGCATTATAAATAGATGTAATCAGCCATAGAGAGAGGACTTTTGCTGAATATAGATGTTATATTTGAATTGTGAGCTATCCAATTCTCTTTGTTCTTACGGAATTGATTTGACTTATCAAGCATAGCTTGTGGCGTCCATCTTTTCTTTGTTTACCGAACTTATCACCTTTGGTGTGGCGTTCAATATACCTTTGGTTCCTATCATAGTTGATAGTGGGTCAAGGTTCCTTTCCTGTTTCCTTTAACCGAAAAACACCTAAAGACCATTTTGAGATTCGGGTCAACAATTCGTTATTATTGGTTCATTTTCGGTCTTAGCCAATTAATTTGTTATTGTTTCCTCTTTATTTTGTTTATTACCTTTGTTTGAAGCCATTATCTCTATTTTGTTTCATTTTAAAACTGAAACGAATCCATCCTTACTCAATTCACGATTGGGCAACACATACAACTCAAAACATCACGTGATGAGTTAGTATCACTAAATTAGCTCAATTGCATCTCACTGAGCTTCGTTTAGCTCGTTTCCAGCTCAATGGGATCATTTTGCTCAATTTGAGTTTATTTTAATTCTTATAATTTCATTTGCTGAAACAAATTGAATAAGTTAGTTTATTTATTTATTCCAGCTCAAATAAGTGTTAGTATTAAATTTATTAAAACTGGACGAATTTAATGCTGCCACTACATGTTATAAATATGCCTGGACGAATTTAATGCTGCTACTACATGTTTGGCCGAATTTAATGTATGTTTTTAAGGTGTCCAGCTGAATTTAATTGTCATTACATCATTTAAGTTGTTTTGCTACAACCGAATTTAATGAGGTTTAATTTATGTCTTGACCGAATTTATTTTGTGTCTGCAGGTAATTAATTCAGCTGGAAACAACTACTTAATGGCAAAGGAGACATGCATTTAAGTTGCTGTTCTACATGCAAGGAACGGCATTAATTAGTTGCTGGTGCTTTTTCATGTGGCCATTTAATGGACAGATTTAATGGGTGCATGCTTGTCGAATTTAATGTGCAGCAAAGACAAGCATTCAATGAGATGTTGAAGAAAGCATGTACATGGACGACATTAAAGATAGGTTGCTGACTTAGTTAGCATTTAAGGAGGCATGCGTGGATGGCAATAAAGGAGCTGCCAAATTCTTCTTTCCACGCATGGACGTTATTTAATTCTCTACAATATCATCAAGGTGCCGCCCAATTAAGAGAATGCATGAGCAACAATTAAAACCCTCATTTAAGCTACCGTTTGAGCTCACCTAGGATCCTTTTTTGTGGAAACAAAGGAGCCTTAAAAGCACCATCCAAATTGAAGGGATGAATGGGCAGATTCTAGAAGTCAAATTTATTACCCACGATGAACAAACATTTGCTTCATGACTAAGGATGCATCTATGGATGGCAAGGGGGGAAGAATGTGACTTAAATGTCATTCAATGGATGAACATATATCATTAAAATCAGTTCATGGGCTGATTCATGTTACTTATTAATGGCCAAAATTGGCTATTCATGTCCTAGTTTTAGTATAAATAGTTGGCTTGTAAACATGTAAAGGTTAGACAATATATTTTTAAAACTTATATGAAATTTGTTTACTTTGTGAGTTTGTTTTCAACTCTCATTGTTCTCCAAGGACTGGTTAGACTTATCAAGTAACCCTTGTGGCGTCAACCTGTTTTTGTATTTCGAACTTATCACTTTGCACCCAAAGTGTGGCGTTCAAAGTTATACCGAGGTTCCTATAATCTTTGATAGTGGGTCGAGGTTCCATTTTATTCGTTTTCCATCCATACAACATTTAACCTTTCCTAAGTATTCGTATAAGTCCCGGTTTAACACACTTATATTGTGTTGGTTCAACTTGAATACTTGGTTTTCATTCACCTATCAACCTCAATACATTCCATAACCCCTTTTGAACTAAATTTGAGCCTTTATCTCTTCTTTCTTAACATATTTCGTCCACCCTCGAGGATTACTCCAATTCACGATCGGGCACATCTATGACTCGACTCTCCTTCCCGAGCCGGGCCGTATCACCTAGCCTTCTCAAGTAAGGATTTCACCAACTCAGCTTTCTGTTTGCCATCTAAATTAACAATGTGTTTAAGGGTCAATGGCGCAAGATCAAGTACTGTTAATGGGTTAAAACCATAAACAAGTCCAAATGGAGAATAACCAGTTGTAGAATGAATAGATCTATTATATGCAAATTCAACAAACGGATTAACTACTTCAGTTTGGCCATCAGTTTGGGGGTGACATGTAGTAGAATAAAGTAATTTAGTACCAAGCTTACCCCACAATACCTTCCAAAAGTGGCTAAGGAATTTGACATCTCTGTCAGAAACAATTGTTTGAGGGATGCTGATACGAGTCACAAAAGCCCAAATTCTTGAAGGCGAGGCCCAATAAGCAAATTCCCAGCCCAATCAAGAAATCCATCCATACTTAGTTGAAAATCAGGCCAAATTGTCAAAGTGGCCCAAGTTGTAAAGTTTTATTTTTATTTATTTATTTATTTATTTACTTAGTTTAAATTTTTATGTCAATATTCAGTCCAAGAGTCCCAGATAAAATGACCTTTGACCGAATTTCCATATTAAAATAATTAGGAGTTTTTTTTATTTTAGTTTTCTAATTAGATTAGGACTAGTTATAAGGCCTATTTAAAGGCATGGCTGTCCACCTTGTTAAACACTTATCATTATTATTAAAATTTCAGATTTGTTGAGAGCAGAATTTTCTTTGAGTTTTCTTCAAGATTTCTCTCTTGAGTTTTCTTTAGAAGTTGTTTTAACAATCTTTTTGATTGTGGGAGCCATCTTCAACCTTCTTCTTGCCATTGATATTCTTTGGAGGGGAGATTAGAGCCGTTTGAAGGGAGTTGTGAGATCTTTCGAGATTTCAAGGCTTCTTAGGACTTATCTTTTAATTTCTTACTGTCAATTCTTTCTTTATTTCTACTTGTGCTGAATCATTATCTAATCTATTTTCTGTTCTTATTGTGTTTTCGGCCTTTTTCTATCTTAAAGAATCAGCCCAAAAATCCCCAATTTCTAGGGTTTTTCCATACTCTTTTTGGGTGAAATTTGATGTGAGCTTGCCTACGAACCAAATGGAGAACGAACAAGAAGCTATTAAGCTGCCCATTGGTACAGCCGAATTTGAAGATTCATTGGGCAGATTCATGCATGAAGATTCAATGGATGTGAAGATGCATGCATGTTGGGTTCAATGCACCAAATGATACATGCATGGACTATATTAAAGATGGTGTGCTGATTGTTGAAGTTCTCTAAGTGACCATTCGGCCAAAAGAGATGATTTTCCATTCTCCAAAACTGCCATTTATTTCCTTCACATTGCTGGGTACATTGTGGCTATTCGGTTCATGATGTTCACACCTTATGGTCATTCAAAACCGTCCATTCACACTTCCAAATGACTGTTCAAGTTGCTAATTAATGATGGTAATTTTTCAGCAATAGTTGCTTCATGAATGACCCCATTATGATCATTGATCGAACCTAGCCTATTCATGCACATCCAAGATGTTCAAGGTGCATTTTCCCATCTAGAAGATGACCATTGGAGCTCTCATTCAGCCGAATCTACATGGGCTAATAATTTTGCATTCATGCTGAATTTTAGTTCATTGTTTACTTAGAAACTAAGTCTTGAATTTGTCCATTCGGCTACTAGTAGAAAGGCTATAAATAGTTGTTGAATTTCTTATAAAAGGACTTTTTGCCAAATTTCTGAATGAAACATAATTTTAGTGAGAAATTCACTCTCTTTATTCTCCAAAGCTCAAATTGACTTATCTTCAACGAGTGGCGTCAATCTGACTTTGTTCAAACTTATCACCCATTGGTGTGGCGTTCTTCATACCGTAGGTTCCTATTTTGCTAAATAGAGGGTCTCGGTTTTTATCCTATTTCCATTTCTTTCTTTGAAACCTTAAGCCCGGGTCCTTATTTGATAATAAGGGTTCGATCTTGTTTCATCGAATTACCCAGCAAACAACAACCCATTAAACTCCTTTGTTCCTAAAGCCATCCAACTTCAAACACCAAGACTTGAATTTGATTCAATTCCGACACTACCTAATTTCGATCGGGAAAGATTACGACTCGTCTTTACATCCGAAACGAGCTCGTATCAGTTGGTATCAGAGCTAGCTAAATTAGGTACGTAAATCGTAGCTTCGAAAAAAAAAAAGTTAAAAAAAAAAGTTTCGAAAAAAAAAATCCGAAAAAAAAAGAAGGAAAAAAATTGCAAAAAAAAAATTGCATACGGTCTAGGTGCGTACGAAAAGAACGTGAAATATCCGTAAAAAAAAATTTTTCACACTATTATACACCCTTTTATACCCTTTTATACCCCTTTGAGTGAAATTTCACACTATTAAAAAAAAAAATTTCAATTCGTGAATTCATTTTATACGCCACATCTTTAAACCTTTCTTTCTTTCAAGCCTACCCTAAACCATACGATTTTCCTTTGTTTAGCCTTTGAAGCCGACCCACAAGTGGGATAAGTCTAAGGTAGCTTTTTAGAATATCGAGAGTTGGATTTGAGAGGTAAAAGGCAAGAGAGTACATCAAGATAAAAGCCGAAAATAGAGTGAAACACGAGAGGAGTGAATTTTTTTCTTGTGAGCGAATTTGTGAGGTTTTTGTGGTGAGGAAATATTTTGTTCTTATTTTAAACATGTCTAGGAGTCCGGATCGTCGAGCAACAAGTGGAGGAGCTTCGAATGCTGCTGGTCGAGGAGTAAACCTTCAACCGAGGAGAAACGTTCCCGGAGGTGGAGTGCCCGATCTCCAAGTCCAAGCAATCGTACGAGAAATCTCTCGTCTGTTCCAACCTCAATTCGATTCTCTCAATGAACGAATGGAACAAATGGAGGAACAAAGCCAACGTGCGAACACCCCTCCTATTCCGAGAAGAGAGCGAGAACGTCCATGGCAACATGCAAATGATCTATATGAACAAAGTGACGATGAAAGTGATCGAGGTTCACGACAAAGTGCAAGGAGACGAGGTCATCG
This sequence comes from Gossypium hirsutum, assembly GCF_007990345.1. Taxonomy (NCBI): domain Eukaryota; kingdom Viridiplantae; phylum Streptophyta; class Magnoliopsida; order Malvales; family Malvaceae; genus Gossypium; species Gossypium hirsutum. The sequence continues at coordinate 45,030,321 of NC_053447.1, read as the reverse complement.
AGCACGAGAACAAAGAGATCGAGAGAGGCCCGATGATGATTTAAAGAATATTAAAATGGCGATTCCTGCTTTTCAAGGAAGATCGGATCCCGAGGCCTATCTTGAATGGGAGAAGAAGGTGGAATTAGTTTTCGAGTGCCACAATTACTCGGAAAGCAAAAAGGTGAAGTTAGCTGCTATAGAATTCTCCGACTATGCCATAATATGGTGGGATCAACTCACATTGAGCCGAAGACGCAATGGAGAACGTCCCGTGTCTACATGGGCGGAAATGAAAGCAATAATGAGAAAGCGTTTTATTCCTGCTTACTATCACCAGGAGTTGTATCAAAAGCTCCAAAGCTTAACTCAAGGCCAACGAAGCGTGGAGGATTATTACAAAGAAATGGAAGTGGCCATGATCCGCGCCGATGTGGAGGAAGATCGAGAAGCCACCATGGCTCGATTTCTCGCCGGCCTTAACCGAGATATCGCAAATATCGTCGAACTACACCACTATGTTGAGGTTATTGATATGGTCCATATGGCCATAAAGGTCGAAAAACAACTAAAAAGAAAAGGTACGTCACGAACTTTCTCTAACACTTCTTCTATGCCTAGGTGGGGGCAAGGGACCAACAAACGTGACATACCAAGCCGAAACAAAGAAGTAAGTGGTGCCACCAAGTTCAACAAACCGATTGCCGAAACGAGTAAAGGAAAGATGGAAGCCCAACCAAGTCGATCTCGAGACATAAAATGTTTCAAATGCCTTGGAAGGGGCCACATCGCGAGCCAATGTCCAAATCGGAATGTGATGTTTGTTCGAGACGATGGCAAGATTGAATCTGAAAGTGAACAAGAGAAGGAGGCCATTGAACAAACCGAAGATGAAGAAGATGTTGAACAACCCGAAAATGGAGAAATATTGGTGGTGAAGAGAAGCCTTACTTTGCAAGGCGCCGAAAACGATCAACAACGCGAAAACATTTTTCATACGCGATGTCAAGTGCAAGGTAAGATTTGTTGCGTTATAATTGATGGGGGAAGTTGTACAAATGTGGCAAGTTCAATGATGGTGGAGAAACTCGGATTGGCCACCATTAAACATCCCCATCCGTATAAACTCCAATGGCTTAACGATGGTGGAGAATTGAAGGTAACGAAGCAAGTGTTGATTTCGTTTACAATTGGGAAGTATCAAGATGAAGTTATGTGTGACGTCGTACCAATGTATGCGGGGCATCTTCTTTTGGGGAGGCCTTGGCAATTCGACAAGCGAGCGATTCATGACGGATATACAAACCGATACTCTTTCAAACACATGGGACGAATGGTGACGTTAGCTCCATTATCACCGAAACAAGTGTATGAAGATCAACTCAAAATGAGGAGTTCGATTGAAAAATCAAAAGAAATCGAGAGAGAGCAAAAAAATGAAAAGAATAAAGAAAAGAGTGAAGAAAAGAAGAAAAACAAAAAGATGAGTGATAAAAAAAGAGAGAGTGATTCAAAAGAAAAAGAAACGAGTGATGAAAATGAAAAAAGAATTTGTTTGTAAAAGAGAGAGAAGTTCGAAAATCGATGTTATTGAAACAACCATTATTGGTTCTTTTGTACAAGGAGAGCTTGCTTGGCACTAACGAATTTGATGATAAGTTGCCCTCTTCTATTTTGTCTGTGTTGCAGGAATTTCGAGACGTATTCCCGGAAGAAATCCCGAGTGGGTTACCACCTATTCGTGGAATCGAACACCAAATAGATCTTGTGCCGGGAGCTGCGATTCCAAACCGACCTGCTTACCGGAGCAATCCTAAAGAGACGAAAGAATTACAAAAGCAAGTAAATGAACTCCTTGAAAAGGGCTATGTGCGCGAAAGCCTTAGTCCATGCGCCGTGCCTGTTTTGCTTGTCCAGAAAAAGGATGGAACGTGGAGGATGTGCGTGGAATGCCGTGCTATAAACAAGATAACTATCAAGTATCGTCATCCTATACCACGATTGGATGATATGCTTGACGAGCTAAGTGGCGCAAGTCTGTTTTCAAAAATTGATCTTAAGAGTGGTTATCACCAAATACGGATGCGTGAGGGTGATGAATGGAAGACTGCGTTTAAAACGAAGCATGGGCTTTACGAATGGCTCGTTATGCCATTTGGCTTAACGAACGCCCCAAGCACGTTCATGAGGCTTATGAATCACGTTCTAAGACCTTTTATTGGTAGATTTTGCGTCGTATACTTCGATGATATATTAGTTTATAGTAAAAATTTAGATGATCATGTTTTACATTTGAAGGCTGTTTTGGAAGTATTGAGGAAAGAAACTTTGTATGCTAATTTAAAGAAATGTGAATTTTGCACTAACAAGGTTGTGTTTTTAGGTTTCGTTGTTAGTTCGGAGGGCCTTGAAGTCGATCAAGAGAAGGTCAAGGCGATCCAAGAATGGCCCCGTCCGACGAATGTCTCCCAAGTCCGAAGTTTCCATGGATTAGCAAGTTTTTACCGTCGATTCGTGCCAAACTTCAGCACCTTAGCCGCACCCTTGACTGGAGTTATTCGTAAGAATTCCAACTTCGTTTGGGGAGAGGAACAAGAAAAATCCTTTTTGAAAATTAAAGATTGTCTAACTCATGCACCGTTATTAGCTTTGCCTAATTTTGATAAAACCTTCGAGTTAGAATGTGATGCCTCAGGTTTAGGCATTGGAGCCGTGTTGATGCAAGATGGACGGCCTATTGCCTATTTTAGCGAGAAACTCAATGGTGCCGTCTTAAACTATCCGACTTATGACAAGGAGCTCTATTCGTTGATTCGAGCCTTAGAGACGTGGCAACACTATCTTTGGCCCAAAGAATTCGTCATACATACCGATCACGAATCCTTGAAGTACTTAAAGGGTCAACACAAGTTGAATAAGCGGCATGCTAAGTGGGTAGAATTTCTCGAATCTTTTCCATATGTTATTAAATATAAAAAAGGTAAGGAAAACGTAGTGGCTGATGCACTATCTCGAAGGTATGCGTTGTTAAATATTTTGGATGCTAAGTTAATGGGGTTTGTATTTCTTAAAGATTTATATGTCAACGATGCTGACTTTAGTGAATTCTTTAGGTTATGCGCAAAGGGAGCTTACGAGAAGTACTATCGACATGATGGGTACTTGTTCCGAGAAGGAAAGCTTTGTATACCCCAAGGTTCCGTACGAGAAGTGTTGATCGAAGAATCTCATAGTGGAGGATTAATGGGGCACTTCGGAGTTGCAAAGACGTTAGCCATGCTCAACGAACATTTCTTTTGGCCTAAGATGCGACGAGATGTCGAACGGTTTTGTAATCGATGCATTGCATGCAAACGGGCTAAGTCACGAATTAAGCCCCATGGTTTGTATAAGCCATTGCCTATTCCCGAAACCCCTTGGTCTGATATCTCAATGGATTTCGTGCTAGGTTTACCGAGGAGTAAAAATGGCCGAGATTCAATATTTGTGGTTGTAGATAGGTTCTCAAAAATGGCTCATTTTATAGCATGTCATAAAACTGATGATGCCGTGAATATTGCTAATTTATTTTTCAAAGAAGTGGTCAGGTTGCATGGCATGCCTAGGACGATTGTGTCCGACCGAGACGCCAAGTTTCTTAGCCATTTTTGGAGGACACTATGGGGGCGCCTTGGAACGAAGTTGCTGTTTTCAACCACTTGCCATCCGCAAACGGACGGCCAAACCGAAGTGGTCAATCGGATTTTGTCTACATTGCTTCGAGCTATCATCCGGAAAAATTTGAAGGCTTGGGAAGAATGTTTACCACATGTGGAGTTTGCGTATAATCGAGCTATTCACTCAGCTACCAAATTTTCTCCTTTTGAAATCGTTTATGGTTTCAATCCGTTAACACCATTTGATTTAATGCCATTGCCTTCTAACCAATTTGTGCATGTAGATGGAAAGCGTAAAGCTGATTTCGTCAAGCAATTGCACCAACGAGTTCGAGAAAACATTGAGGCAAGGACCAAGAACTATGAACAACATGCTAACAAAGGTCGTAAATGAGTTGTGTTCGAGCCGGGAGATTGGGTGTGGTTGCATATGCGCAAGGAAAGATTTCCTATGCAACGACGATCTAAACTACTTCCGAGAGGGGATGGACCGTTTCAAGTCCTTGAACGAATTAATGACAATTCTTATAAATTGGACTTGCCTGGTGAATATAATGTTAGCGCGACTTTTAACGTTTCTGATTTGTCTCCGTTTGATGCAGATTCCGATTTGAGGACAAATCGTTCTGAAGAGGAGGGGAATGATGTGAGCTTGCCTACGAACCAAATGGAGAACGAACAAGAAGCTATTAAGCTGCCCATTGGTACAGCCGAATTTGAAGATTCATTGGGCAGATTCATGCATGAAGATTCAATGGATGTGAAGATGCATGCATGTTGGGTTCAATGCACCAAATGATACATGCATGGACTATATTAAAGATGGTGTGCTGATTGTTGAAGTTCTCTAAGTGACCATTCGGCCAAAAGAGATGATTTTCCATTCTCCAAAACTGCCATTTATTTCCTTCACATTGCTGGGTACATTGTGGCTATTCGGTTCATGATGTTCACACCTTATGGTCATTCAAAACCGTCCATTCACACTTCCAAATGACTGTTCAAGTTGCTAATTAATGATGGTAATTTTTCAGCAATAGTTGCTTCATGAATGACCCCATTATGATCATTGATCGAACCTAGCCTATTCATGCACATCCAAGATGTTCAAGGTGCATTTTCCCATCTAGAAGATGACCATTGGAGCTCTCATTCAGCCGAATCTACATGGGCTAATAATTTTGCATTCATGCTGAATTTTAGTTCATTGTTTACTTAGAAACTAAGTCTTGAATTTGTCCATTCGGCTACTAGTAGAAAGGCTATAAATAGTTGTTGAATTTCTTGTAAAAGGACTTTTTGCCAAATTTCTGAATGAAACATAATTTTAGTGAGAAATTCACTCTCTTTATTCTCCAAAGCTCAAATTGACTTATCTTCAACGAGTGGCGTCAATCTGACTTTGTTCGAACTTATCACCCATTGGTGTGGCGTTCTTCATACCGTAGGTTCCTATTTTGCTAAATAGAGGGTCTCGGTTTTTATCCTATTTCCATTTCTTTCTTTGAAACCTTAAGCCCAGGTCCTTATTTGATAATAAGGGTTCGATCTTGTTTCATCGAATTACCCAGCAAACAACAACCCATTAAACTCCTTTGTTCCTAAAGCCATCCAACTTCAAACACCAAGACTTGAATTTGATTCAATTCCGACACTACCTAATTTCGATCGGGAAAGATTACGACTCGTCTTTACATCCGAAACGAGCTCGTATCAAAATTAGATTGTCGAAATTTGGGGAAAACTATCTTGGTGTTCAATTGGGCAGAATCACAATCTCCTTGAGGGTTTCAAGAACCCTAACACTTATTTCTATTCTCAATTTGATTCTTTGCTGATTTGGGGATTTTATTTCAGATCTGAAAATTCAAAACTCTAATCTTTTAATTTTCTGTTTCGTTTCAGATCTAATTGTTTTGGGGTTTTCGTAGGAGTTTCTCGTGACTTGGCAACTCGATCTTGGTCCGCGCGCAACCCCGTATCATTTGGTATCAGATTTTGGGTGTTTTGGGTGTTCTTGGTTGATTTCTAAACTGATCTTTATTTTTTAAAGCATAAACGGCAGTTTTACCCAGAAAAATTGTTCAAAAAAAATTCATTTGAGTGGGTAAACGTTGTCCGATTGATCTGAAATTTTACATACATGTTTTTGGCACTGTGATTGAATATAAAAAAATTATTCCCGCAAAAAAATCAGTCAAAAAAGTTAAAAAAATCAAAAATACGAAATTCAATAAAATTTAAAAAAAGATTTAGCGGGTTGAATTTGGTGCCCAAAATTTCCAGATCAAAAATTCAATATATAAGGACACTCCAGATTTAATTTCGTGATTTTTGGAGATCGGGAACACCTCGAACGAAGTTGTCAAGTTACTCCGCAGTTTTTCGGGTTTTCTGTTTTCAGCAATTTTTATTGATTCTTAGCTGTAGGTTTTCATTTGTTTCCCTTTATTCTTCCTTTACGTTATCTAACACCTTCTTGTTTCTTGTGTTAGTAGGATTTAAACGTGTGCACAACTTCTTCCTCGGTGCAACACGAATCAATTGGTGTCTCGTCAGTTTTTGGCATCCTAGTGCAAATTAGGATTCTTTGGTAGTTTGGTTCACACTCTCTAATTGGTTGATATAAACTCTGATAAAGAACTCACAAGATTGAATTCGACCTCATTGAGAATTTGATTTTTTCTTTTTGAGTGATTGACGGTGAGGTTTGATAACTTTTATTTTTGAGTGTTGAGTGTTTTGCAGGTTTTAAAAAAAATGTCTACAGGTGATAATACTAGTGACATATTTAAAAAATTCCAACAACAGTTGGACGAACAGGCTGCTGCACTTCGAGCGTTGACTGCTACTATCAATGAGGTGCGGTTGAATCAAGAGCCTCAATATCGAGATCAAATTAAAGACGATGTGGATAACCAGCCTCCTGCTCATAGGCGCGCTCCTCGGCGTGTCCCTAGAACTGATTATGATCTTCATGATCGTGGACAACCCTCTTTGGCAAAACCAAAGAGCGAGCAGCAACGAGAACATCTCTTTCATACTCGTTGCCATGTACAAGGTAAGCTTTGTAGAGTTATTATTGATGGTGAAAGTTGCTCGAACGTAGCCAGCACGACGATGGTGGAAAAGCTTTGCTTAACCACTACCAAGCATCCACGACCTTATCAACTACAAGGGCTTAGCAACGAAAGCCAATTTAAGGTCACTCAACAAGTGCGCATCGCCTTTTCTATCGGTAAATATCAAGACGAAGTCGTGTGCGACGTAGTACCTATTCAAGCCTGCCATTTATTGCTAGGAGAACCATGGCAACTGGATCGAAAAGTCACTCACGATGGTCGTACCAATAGGTATTCTTTCAAGCATCAAGGAAAGAAACTTACCTTAGTGCCGCTCACTCCGGAACAAGTCCATGAGGACCAAATCAAACTGAGAAATTCTGTTAAAACAAGTGAGGAAAAAGAAAAAGAGAATGAAAAAGAGCAAAAAGAGATTGAGAGTGAAAAGGAATGTGAAACAGAAAAGAAATTTGAAAAAGAAGTTGAAGAAAGAAGAGAAAATGAGTTAGAAAAAGAAACAAAAGAAAAAGACGAGGAAAGGCTAGTGAGGAATGTTTCCACTAACCAAGATATGAATTTTTCTTGTGTTGCTACTTTTCAGGTTCCTGAAAGATCGAAAGATAACTTTCAACTTCAATACCTCTCAAATGAAAGACGCTTTCATACGATCAACTTAGGCAAAGATGAAATCACACTACATGATCCCGAAGGTAAGCGAGGTAAGGAAATTTTAGAAACCGAGTCCATTGCAGATTTGAAAATTATTGATAAAACTTTTGGTGACTTAGTTCTTAAAAGATCCCCTCATTTTGATCCGATTAATTGTTACTCTTCGATTGTGGTTGATAAAGTCATTACGAAAAGAAGCGTGATTTGTTATTCTCTTGATTTACCTTGTGTAAAATCCTCGAATTTGTCCAAATCTGTTTTGGAGAATAAGGTAACGAAATTTTCCAAATTTGTTTTCAATTTATATTCGTGCCTTAAACAGTTTATGTGGTTGTACATGAAGTTTGAGTTCCATTTGACAAAGGTTAACTCAACAACGGAGATTCGACTACACTATGCCCCCGATGAGCGAAGGTTTATTTTAAATGAAAAAGGTAAAATCGACCCTTATTCTTCTGCTTATCGAGGTAAGATGCTTAAAACCTTTGAAACACTTTTGTACTCCTCGGATAGTGATAAAGATCGTGTTGATGAACACTTAGATCGAAACGTGCTTGACTGTCCTATTTTATTTATTGATGATCTATCTGTTTTGATGGTTGATAAAAAGATTCTTGTTTTTGATAATGCATGTGTGAGTGAATCTATAGACCGTCGATTAATGCATGGTATGATTATGCAACTCTGTGAACCATGTGAATCTTTTCAAATACCTACTTGTGACGATTATGTTTACCATTTGATTTATTACTCGCAATTTATTCATGGTTTGTGGGAACAATGTGAGACGACTGAATGCCTTAAAACATGTCCATCTTTGTTTCAAATATTTGACGAGGCAGTGGTGAGTAAATTAGATTGTTTGCATGGTAATCTGAATCTGTCCATTCACATGCGTTATACCTGTTCTGTTATGCTTATGATTGGACTACAAGCTTGTTTCCGTTGCTATTTACTATCTCATGGCTATTCTTTTCAGTGGACTCAATTGCCATTAGTCCCGTTCGATAGAGGAAAGTCGAGTTCATTTGATTTTTTAGATTCGAGGACGAAACTTTTTGAGGAAGGGGGGAATGATACGAGTCACAAAAGCCCAAATTCTTGAAGGCGAGGCCCAATAAGCAAATTCCCAGCCCAATCAAGAAATCCATCCATACTTAGTTGAAAATCAGGCCAAATTGTCAAAGTGGCCCAAGTTGTAAAGTTTTATTTTTATTTATTTATTTATTTATTTACTTAGTTTAAATTTTTATGTCAATATTCAGTCCAAGAGTCCCAGATAAAATGACCTTTGACCGAATTTTCATATTAAAATAATTAGGAGTTTTTTTATTTTAGTTTTCTAATTAGATTAGGACTAGTTATAAGGCCTATTTAAAGGCATGGCTGTCCACCTTGTTAAACACTTATCATTATTATTAAAATTTCAGATTTGTTGAGAGCAGAATTTTCTTTGAGTTTTCTTCAAGATTTCTCTCTTGAGTTTTCTTTAGAAGTTGTTTTAACAATCTTTTGATTGTGGGAGCCATCTTCAACCTTCTTCTTGCCATTGATATTCTTTGGAGGGGAGATTAGAGCCGTTTGAAGGGAGTTGTGAGATCTTTCGAGATTTCAAGGCTTCTTAGGACTTATCTTTTAATTTCTTACTGTCAATTCTTTCTTTATTTCTACTTGTGCTGAATCATTATCTAATCTATTTTCTGTTCTTATTGTGTTTTCAGCCTTTTTCTATCTTAAAGAATCAGCCTAAAAATCCCCAATTTCTAGGGTTTTTCCATACTCTTTTTGGGTGAAATTAGATTGTCGAAATTTGGGGAAAACTATCTTGGTGTTCAATTGGGCAGAATCACAATCTCCTTGAGGGTTTCAAGAACCCTAACACTTATTTCTATTCTCAATTTAATTCTTTGCTGATTTGGGGATTTTATTTCAGATCTGAAAATTCAAAATCTAATCTTTTAATTTTCTGTTTCGTTTCAGATCTAATTGTTTTGGGGTTTTCGTAGGAGTTTCTCGTGACTTGGCAACTCGATCTTGGTCCGCGCGCAACCCCGTATCAGATGCCATGAAGTCTTACCACCTCTTTAAAGAATAAGTCTGCCACATATGTAGCATCATCTGTTTTGTGACAAGAAATAAAATGTGCCATCTTTGAAAACTTGTCAACAACAACAAATATACTATCTCTTCCTTTCTTAGTTTGAGGAAAACCTAGAATAAAATCCATGGATAAGTCTATCCAAGGTGAAGTAGGAATCGGTAAAGGAGTGTAAAGGCCATGAGGCATTACCTTAGATTTTGCTTGTTTACATGTAATGCACTTGAACATACCTTTTCAACATCCTTCTTCATGTGTGGCCAATGGAAATGTTCTTGCAAGATGTCTAGTGTTTTGGCCACTCTAAAATGTCCCATTAAACCTCCACTATGGGCTTCATGAATTAATAAGTCTCTCATGGAACACTTTGGTATGCATAACCTATTTATTCAAAAAAGAAAGCCATCTACAAGATAAAACTTTTCAAAAGTAGTATGTCCACAATTCTTATAGATATGGCCGAAATCAGCATCATCATCATATAGCTCCTTAATATGTTCAAACCCTAAGACTTTAGCATTCAACGTAGTTATTAAAGTATATCGTCTAGACAAAGCATCTGCAACTACATTATCTTTACCTGTTTAATATTGTATCATATAAGGGAATGTTTCAATGAATTCTACCCATCGGGCATGTCGTTTACTCAACTTACCTTGTCCCTTTAACCATTTAAGGGATTCATGATCTGTATGTATGACAAACTCATTAGGCAGCAAATAGTGTTGCCATACTTGAAGTGCACGAACTAATGCCAATAGTTCTTTGTCATAATCGAGTAATTTAACTTTGCACCATTAAATTTCTCACTAAAATAAGCAAAGGTTGCTTATCTTTTTAGGTTTCGTGGTTAGCTCGGAGGGCCTCGAAGTAGATAGCGAAAAGATTAAGGCGATTCAAGAATGGCCGAGACCGACGAGCATAAGCCAAGTGCGAAGCTTCCATGGCCTAGCAAGTTTCTATAGGCGATTTGTACCCAACTTTAGCACGTTGGCTGCACCGTTGACAAGCACTATCAAGAAGAATTCGACTTTTCATTGGGGCGAAGAGCAAGAAAATTCTTTTAATATTATTAAAGATTGTCTTACTAAAGCTCAGTTGTTAGCACTGCCTGATTTTTCTAAAACATTTGAAATTGAGTGTGATGCCTCAGGTGTTGGAATAGGTGCCGTGTTAACTCAAGACGGGAGGCCGATCGCTTACTTTAGTGAAAAGTTGAATGGTGCCGTGCTAAACTACCCCGTTTATGACAAGGAGATGTATGCACTTATCTGCGCTCTCGAGACTTGGTAACACTATTTGTGGCCAAAGGAGTTCGTGATCCATTCAGATCATGAAGCGTTAAAGCACATTAAAGGACAACACAAATTAAACAAACGCCATGCTAAGTGGGTAGAGTATTTGGAGTCATTTCCCTATGTCATTAAGTATAAAAAGGGTAAGGAAAATATCGTAGCTGATGCTCTTTCAAGAAGGTATACCCTTTTGTCGTATTTGGACTCTAAACTGCTTGGTTTTGCATTGTTAAAAGATTTATATCCTGTTGATGATGATTTTGGAGAAATATTTGTTGCTTGTGAAAGTGTTGCTATTGATAAGTTTTATAGGAGCGACGGATTCCTTTTTAGAGAAGGAAAATTATGTGTGCCACGGAGTTCCATACGAGACCTATTAGTACATGAGGCGCATGGCGGAGGCCTTATGGGCCATTTTGGCGTTGGAAAAACCTTAGCAACCCTCCAAGAGCATTTTTATTGGCCGAAAATGAAAAGGGACGTTGAACGAGTGTGTGCGCGATGTGTGACGTGCCAGAAGGCCAAATCCAAGATTAAGCCGCACGGGTTGTATACGCCGCTCCCTATACCCGACGCACCTTGGGAGGACATTTCCATGGATTTTGTCCTTGGATTGCCTAGAACTAAAACGGGGAAGGACTCTATTTTTGTTGTTGTTGATCGCTTTTCCAAAATGTCTCATTTTATTTCTTGTTCAAAAACTGATGATGCCATTCACATTGCTAATCTTTTCTTTAAGGAAATTGTTCGTTTGCATGGCATCCCGAGGACGATTGTTTCTGATCGAGATGCAAAGTTTTTGAGCCATTTTTGGAGATCGCTTTGGGGAAAGCTTGAAACTAAGTTGTTGTTTTCAACCACTTGCCACCCCCAAACAGATGGACAAACGGAAGTGGTCAACCGAGTGCTATCAACTTTGTTACGAGCCATCATACGGAAAAATCTTAACTCGTGGGAGGAGTGTTTGCCACATATAGAATTTGCGTATAATCGATCCGTTCACTCGGCAACCAAACACTCTCCTTTTGAAATTGTTTATGGGTTTAATCTGTTAACTCCTTTAGATTTAGTATCTTTACCTAACGATCAACTTATTCATGCAGATGCTAAAAAGAAGGCCGAGTATGTAAAGGAGTTACATCGGAAGGTTCGAGCCAACATTGAAGCAAGAACCGAAAGTTATGCTAGGAAAGCGAAGAAGAGTAAAAGAATTATCTTCGAACCTGGTGATTGATACGGCCACGCCTCGGGCACACTTTTGGACCAGCTCCCTAAGCATTGGTTGCAAACCTATGCGAGCTGAATTAGTTCAATTCCTTTTCGTTGAGCTCCGTTTAGCTCGTTTCCAGCTCACTCAAGCTCAAGTCAGCTCATTCGAGCTCAATTTAGCTCAATCTTAACCCAATGAGCTTATTTTTAGCTTGCATTTTTTTTTTGCTGAAATAAACCATTTAATTTGTCTTTAGTTGAATTAGTTGTTTATTTTCAGTTAATTAATTTGTTAAAATCTGGACAAATAATTAATTAAGTGTTTTAATTACATCTAAATTAAATACTTAATTAATTATGATGTTTTAAATATGTCTGAAATTGTTAATATGTATGGCCAAATTTAATGTGAAAATTATTGAGTTCATATGCTGCTAATTTAATGTGTTTGAAATGCATTTAACTTGCTGATTTAATTTGCTGCAGGTTCATGAACGGATTGGTGCAATGTATGGGAGTGTGCATGCACAATTGAGGTTCAATGGATGGCATTTAAAAGAGCACATGCATTTGGGACGTTCATGCAAGAGGGAGTTGCTGAAAGTTCATGTATTTGAAGATTCATGGATCATATTTATGGGGGAAAATACATGGGACGTTTCATGCATGATTCATGCATTTTCAAGATGACCATTCAAGTATTTTAGGCACATTAATGCCTCATTCAGCCAAGGGAGATGTAGGATCATTAAAGAGCTGCACATTCATGGAATTATGGAGATTCTTCAAGGCTAAGGATGCATGAATGCATCAAGTGAAGCATCATGATGGTTCGGCCAATTCATGTACCATCTTCAAGCATGAACTGGATTTTAATGCTATTTGTGTGAACATGTTAAATACCTGTGTGAACAGAATTTAAGTTAGTGTGAACAACATAGATGCCGAATATCAATAGGCATTTTAGGCTTATAAATAGCTTACTTGTTTATTGTAAAAGGTTACAGAATTTGATCAATTAAACTTAATAGAACTTTTGTTCTTGTGAGGTTACCTCCTCTCTTCTTTCGTTCGAGTCTCGAAGCGACTTATCTAGCTTGCTAGTGGTGTCAATCCGAACTCTATTGAACTTATCACCGAATCGGTGTGGCGTTCAACCATCTTCCTATACCTTTGGTTCTTACCTCCATATAGGTAACGGGTCAAGGTCCGCTTCTATCCTTCATCAAAATTCACCTTAAGCAATATAAGACTCGGGGCAATACTTTTTAGTATTGAATCATTCTTAAAGTTTGAGTTCTTTATCCATTTCCATTTATTTATCATCTTTGTAACTTAATTCTTTGTTAAACCGAACCTATCTTTCATCAAACCAAAACCCATCCTTTGAACCCATTTTGCCTACCTTCCACTTATAAAACATTCAAACTCCATCTATCTACAAATTTGAACGAGCTTCTCGTCGACGATCGGGCATCTTAAGTGAACCCGACTCAATTAATCGGGCCGGATCACATCATTTGGTATCAGAGCTACTAAAACGAGGAGCGCCGACGTTCGTAATAAGGCCGCAAGTAGGTTCGAAACGTGAAAAAAAAATCAAAAAAAATTTGAGTTGTAATTTAATTTTTTTTCCCTTGTATTTAGCTTACTATTGTATTGGAGTAACAAAAAAAATCAAAAAAAATTCAAAAAAATTGATTGAAAAAAAAATTCAAAAAAAAAGTGAAAAAAAATCGAGCAAAAAAAAAGGTGAGCAAAAAAAATCAAGTTAAAAAAAAAGTGAAAAGTCTTGCGAGTTTTTATTTTTTTTCTCTCTTATTTGCTCCGATCATCAAGTTTCCCTTCCTACCATTATTTACCCATCCCAACGACACACTTAGCCTTGATTTTATTTTGTTTAGCCTACCCTACACCCACATCATTCCTTTGTAACCTATTTTGAAACCGACCCTCAAGCAGCAAATTAAGTCTATCGAGACGAATTACGAAATTGTGAGACGAGGTCGAGAGGTAAAAGGCACGTGTGTTTTACATCAAAGAAAAAGCCTAGAAGAGTGTAAACACGACTGCGAGTGAAAATCATTATTTCTTTGTGAGAGATTGGTGAGGATTTTGAATTGGTGAGGTTCATTTACTATTTATTCTATCTTTTGATTTTCGAACATTTTCTTGAATCATGTCTCAAGAAGAATTCTCTACCGATGAATTTCAATACTTGGTGAACGAGATGGGCCGAATATTGGAGGAAAAACTAAGCCCATTAAAAAGACGTTTGGACCGAGTGGTGGAAAAAGCCGGACGGAAGCAAACTCCACCGAGTCGAGAAATAGAGTTAAGTTCATCACGACGACATTATTCGAGAAGAGACACATATCAAGACTCCTATTCAACAAGGCTTTCGAGACCGCGAGAAGAAAACTTCGAGTCAAAAATCACTCGAGATGAGCGAGAAAGGACGAGCTATTCCTCATATGCTTCAAAGAAGTCCTTCCCAAAGGATTGTTCTCGAAGAAATGGACGAGAAGCTTATGAAAATATTTTCTCTTTCTTTGAGCCAAATGATTATCTCTTTGATTCTTTCGTGTCATCCGCACATTGTAGTGAAAAAGAAAAAGAAATCAAAATAGTGAGTGAAAAAGAAAATGAAGAAAAGAAAATTGAAAAAGAGAGTGAGATTGAAGAAAGAAACGAGAGTGTAAAAGAAACGAGTGTCATGGAAAAAGAGAGAGGGTTTGAAAAAGAGAAGAGTGAAAAAGGAGAAAGCAATCGAGCAAAAGTGAGGAATGTTCTAACTAACCCATTTGCAAGTTTGCCGTGTAAATTTTCTTCTTTCCAGGTTTCCAAGGAATTGATTGACAAGTTTCGACTTCAATACCTTTCGAAGGAGAGAGGGTTCACCTTGGTTGAAAAAGGTAACATTCTCAACGATCTTAGTTTGCCTAAGCCAAAAGAGGAGCAAGGTATGAATGTTGAAAATTTTAAAGCACCTCTGCCTTATTCGATTGTTGATGGAAACCTTGTTGATGATTTGTCCTTTAAAAATGATCTGAATTTTGATGTGGTTACTTGCCATTCTTTGATTGATGATATCATATTTGCGTGGAATGATGGCAAGAAGAATAACGTTTTTGGAAATTGTGATGCTGATGAGTTTGTTATTGAAATAATAAATATTCGGCATTTGCAAGATAAGAAAACATATAAGCCTTTCCATCAGCTTGATTTGAGTAAAAATGTGCACTCATTGATCTTTTATGAGAAACTACTTTGTCTAAACAAGAATGTACGTATGAGATTTGAGATGCATGAATGCTTGAAAACATGCATGTCTTTGATTTGTTTGTTTGATACGAGGATGACATGTAAAATGGTTAGTGCACTTAAAGTTGAAGATGGTGTCTCAAATCTGCCTTGTTGTATAAATTTTGCATGTTTGAAAAAGCCTTTGCTGTTTTTAACAAAGAATGACCAAAACCGTGTGTTTAAGCCCGGAGCAAGTTATCTTAAGTTGTTGATAAATAAAGGTGAGTACTCTAATTTTGTTTGGAATAAATATGTTGAATCTTCTCATCTTTTCTGAATTTTATCGCTATGTGTGAATAGATGTGTGAACCATTTGTGCTTGCTTGATGTTATGACTTTAAATTTGAAAACGAAGTTGTTAAACTATGACAAGTTGCAAACGCTAAATCGAAGCTTTGGCTCTACATCATTGTTCAAAGTTTTTAAGTCATGGATTTTTGTTGTCCAAAATTATAATTCCCGAATGCTTCTTGTTTTTGGTATATCTCCAACGAAGAAATTCTTAACTCATTGCGGAAAGGTAAAATCAACTTTCACTTTTGATCCCGGCATTGGTTCATTTGTTCAATTTTTGCATAAGATCTTAAGAAGACCTTTTGAACTTATAAACCATGGTGTCACTAATTTATTTAATTTTTGTGTAGGTGACACTTCGAAGTGGTTCCCTCCTAAAGAGGGAGGGTATAAACATAATTGTGTCCTACTCAAGGCATGTCTGATTTGCAGGTTTTTGGGAGCAACTATGCCAATTCCATCGACAAAAGGGCTGGTGACGATGTAAATTTTTTTTCGAGAAAATGGCCCGATTTGGGGACAAATCGCTTTAAAGAGGGAGGGGATGATACGGCCACGCCTCGGGCACACTTTTGGACCAGCTCCCTAAGCATTGGTTACAAACCTATGCGAGCTGAATTAGTTCAATTCCTTTTCGTTGAGCTCCGTTTAGCTCGTTTCCAGCTCACTCAAGCTCAAGTCAGCTCATTCGAGCTCAATTCAGCTCAATCTTAACCCAATGAGCTTATTTTTAGCTTGCATTTTTTTTTGCTGAAATAAACCATTTAATTTGTCTTTAGTTGAATTAGTTGTTTATTTTCAGTTAATTAATTTGTTAAAATCTGGACAAATAATTAATTAAGTGTTTTAATTACATCTAAATTAGATACTTAATTAATTATGATGTTTTAAATATGTCTGAAATTGTTAATATGTATGGCCAAATTTAATGTGAAAATTATTGAGTTCATATGCTGCTAATTTAATGTGTTTGAAATGCATTTAACTTGCTGATTTAATTTGCTGCAGGTTCATGAACGGATTGGTGCAATGTATGGGAGTGTGCATGCACAATT
The DNA here is from genome assembly GCF_007990345.1 of Gossypium hirsutum. NCBI lineage: Eukaryota > Viridiplantae > Streptophyta > Magnoliopsida > Malvales > Malvaceae > Gossypium > Gossypium hirsutum. The sequence continues at coordinate 45,013,698 of NC_053447.1, read as the reverse complement.
GAGGTTCAATGGATGGCATTTAAAAGAGCACATGCATTTGGGACGTTCATGCAAGAGGGAGTTGCTGAAAGTTCATGTATTTGAAGATTCATGGATCATATTTATGGGGGAAAATACATGGGACGTTTCATGCATGATTCATGCATTTTCAAGATGACCATTCAAGTATTTTAGGCACATTAATGCCTCATTCAGCCAAGGGAGATGTAGGATCATTAAAGAGCTGCACATTCATGGAATTATGGAGATTCTTCAAGGCTAAGGATGCATGAATGCATCAAGTGAATCATCATGATGGTTCGGCCAATTCATGTACCATCTTCAAGCATGAACTGGATTTTAATGCTATTTGTGTGAACATGTTAAATACCTGTGTGAACAGAATTTAAGTTAGTGTGAACAACATAGATGCCGAATATCAATAGGCATTTTAGGCTTATAAATAGCTTACTTGTTTATTGTAAAAGGTTACAGAATTTGATCAATTAAACTTAATAGAACTTTTGTTCTTGTGAGGTTACCTCCTCTCTTCTTTCGTTCGAGTCTCGAAGCGACTTATCTAGCTTGCTAGTGGTGTCAATCCGAACTCCATTGAACTTATCACCGAATCGGTGTGGCGTTCAACCATCTTCCTATACCTTTGGTTCTTACCTCCATATAGGTAACGGGTCAAGGTCCGCTTCTATCCTTCATCAAAATTCACCTTAAGCAATATAAGACTCGGGGCAATACTTTTTAGTATTGAATCATTCTTAAAGTTTGAGTTCTTTATCCATTTCCATTTATTTATCATCTTTGTAACTTAATTCTTTGTTAAACCGAACCTATCTTTCATCAAACCAAAACCCATCCTTTGAACCCATTTTGCCTACCTTCCACTTATAAAACATTCAAACTCCATCTATCTACAAATTTGAACGAGCTTCTCGTCGACGATCGGGCATCTTAAGTGAACCTGACTCAATTAATCGGGGCGGATCACATCAGTTATTGGGTTTGGGTTCACATGAGAAAGGAACGTTTTCCCGCCCAACGAAGGTCAAAGCTACTACCGCGTGGTGATGGCCCTTTTCAAGTCTTGGAACGAATCAACGAGAATTCTTATCGACTTGATCTACCAGGTGAGTATAACATAAGTGCAAGTTTTAATGTCTCTGACTTATCCCCTTTTGATGCAGATTCCGATTTGAGGGCAAATCGCTTTGAAGAGGGGGAGGATGATACAGCCACGCCTCAAGTCCAACCTAGCTCGAGCAAGGAGCCTTTGGAGCTGCCTCAAGGTCCAATCACCCGATCACGAGCTAAACAATTCAAGGAGGCTGTTTCGGCCTTAGTAGATCAAGTTTGGGGCGAGTCTTTGGTTGGACGCATTGATGAAGCTTGGACAAACTCGATGAGCATTCCTTGCACTTTGTTACGAGCTGAATTAAGCTCCACTTCAGCTCATTAAATTCGAACCAGCTCAAAATTAGCTCAAAATAACTTAGTCAATCATATAGTAGCTGAAATAATTAATTGAGTTAGTTAAATTAGTTATTTACAAGCTTAATTAATTTTCGTTATTAAATTGGTCTTAAATCTGGTCAAACTTAATTATGCATGATATTTTAGTTATTATGACATGTTATTAATTTTGTCTTAATTTATACAGCTTATAAATATGTTTTTAAGCTTGTTTTTAATATGTTAACTTTATTACTTGTTTTAATTATGTCCTAAGGCTGCCGAATTTAATGTGCAGCATTTTAGTGTTAATTTAATGTGTCTAAACATGAATTTGAATTATTTGATGAATGTTGCTGCAGGTACATCATCCATGAACGTTTTTGGAGCATGTAAGGTATTAAAAGAGGGTACATGAAGGGGACGGCACATGCATGAATGGGAGAATGAAGTTGGCTGCTGTTTGAAGTCTCCTAAGTGACCATTCAGCCGAATTTATTGCTTACACACTGTTGAATACATCATGGCTGTTCGGATCAAGGTGTTCACATTCAAAGACTCTTCAAAACTTGGTTTTCACACTCAAAGTGACTACTCAACATCTTCTTAATTGCTGATAATTTTTCAGCAATAGTTGCCAATTAAATGAGCTCCTTTAAGCACATCAACCGAATGTAGCTGCTGCCATTTACTCCCTCAAGCTCCAAGTTCAATTGTCCATCTAGAAGGTGACCATTGGAGCTCCAAGTTCAGCCGAATCTAGCTAGCCCATTTAAGTAATTCATTTGCTTAATTTTTAAGGAATTTAAGTGACCATTCGGCTAGCCTAGTGGATTATTATAAATAACTAAATTTTCACTTTGTAAGGGACTTTTGACATTTTAATTAGCGAATTGCTGCCAAATTTGTGGGGCATTTTCTCTCAAATTTCGTTCGAGACCCGTAAGACTTATCTAAGCTTTTTAGTGGCGTCTTTCCGAGTCTTTTTTGAACTTATCACTCCTTAAACCCAAGTGTGGCGTTCACCTTTGATACCTTTGGTTCATACTTTCCTAAGTATCGGGTCAAGGTCCTTTTGAACCATTACCAATTCGTACCAAATACCATACCATTTCGTACTAATTCCATACTATTTCGAACCAATTCCCAAATACCAAAATGTACCAAAACCAAATACCATTTCTTAATTATCCTAAACCGAACTCGTCCATTCTATTCATACCTTTTCGACTTAAACCAAATCCACATCCAACTTTGCACGAACTTATCTTACTTCTTTGAACACAAATATATTCTATCTCCTTCTCGTCTATTCTACTTCTTCGTTTACGATCGGGAACTAAACGACTCGGCCTCAACTACTAAACCGAGATCGTATCATTGATATAAACTGATAAAGAGTTGCGCGCGGACCAAGATCGAGTTTCCAAGCTCTAGACGAATCAGATCTGAATTCAAAACAAAGAACAAGATTAAAAGTAAATCAGAATTGAATTGAAATTCCCCAAATTCAATTAAAAGAGCAGCAAGAAACAAAGAAATAGAAAAAAACGAATCAAACGGAATTGAAAGTATGGAAAGGATGCGATTCTGCCAAGGGATTGATTCGGCCAAGAATGCCTAATTTCCAGCAATCAATTGATCCCCAAATTGAAAGAGATCCAATCGGCCAAACCCTAGGAATTGGGGATTTTTGAGAACGACTCTTTCTGCCAATGAATGATGATTTAATTCGATTCTTTGAGTTGAATATGGCTGGAAAGAAACAAGAAGAACAGCAAACAAATGAGATAAAGAATCGGCACAAGTAGGAATAAAGAAATAAAACGAAACAGCAAGAAATAAAGAAAAGTCCTAAGAACCCTTGAATTCCCGAAAGAATTCACAAATTCCTTCAAACGGCTCTAATCTCCCCTCCAAAGAATATCGATGGCAAGAAGAAGGTTGAAGATGGCTCCCACAATCAAAAGATTGTTAAAACAACTTCTAAAGAAAACTCAAGAGAGAAATCTTGGAGAAAACTCAAAGAAAATTCTGCTCTCAACAAATCTGAAATTTAAGAATAATTCTAAGTGTTATGTACAAGGGGTGGCCAGCCATGCCTTTAAATAGGCCTCAAGTAATCCTAATCTAACAAGTAACTAATAAAATTAAACCTAATTAATAGAATAAATAAAGGAAAATTCGGCCAAGCATATATATGGGCTGTTTTTGGGCCAAATTTTACATGTATGTTACTAAAGCTTAAAAAATTAAATTAAACAATTAAAATGTTTATAAATTGGGCCATTTGACATTTTGGCCTGATTTTCAACTAAGTATGAAGGAATTTCTTGATTGGGCTGGAATTTTTGGTTATTGGGCCTCGCCTTCAAGAATTTGGGCTCGTGATCCATCTCCTTCCGAAATTAGGTCGTTGATGCTTGTAACGGAGATCCAATGCGTGTTGGCTGCAAGATTTGGTTTCTTGGACCAAGATTTCCAAGATTTGAAATCTTGATTTTCTTGATTCTTGAAATCTCTTCGAACAGCATAATTGGGCCAAGATTCGGTTTCTTGATTTTCTTGAAAACAAGAAAGTGAATCTTGATTTTCTTGATTTGAGCCCATCACCTTCTTGAGCTTGGGTTGGGCCTTTGTGACTCGTATCATTCCCCCTTCCTCAAAAAGATTCGTCCTCGAATCTGAAAAATCAAATGAACTCAACTTTCCTCTATCGAACGGGACTAATGGCAATTGAGTCCACTGAAAAGAATAGCCATGAGATAGTAAATAGCAACGGAAACAAGCTTGTAGTCCAATCATAAGCATAACAGAACAGGTATAACGCATGTGAATGGACAGATTCAGATTACCATGCAAACAATCTAATTTACTCACCACTGCCTCGTCAAAAGATGGACATGTTTTAAGGCATTCAGTCGTCTCAAATTGTTCCCACAAACCATGAATAAATTGCGAGTAATAAATCAAATGGTAAACATAATCGTCACAAGTAGGTATTTGAAAAGATTCACATGGTTCACAGAGTTGCATAATCATACCATGCATTAATCGACGGTCTATAGATTCACTCACACATGCATTATCAAAAACAAGAATCTTTTTATCAACCATCAAAACAGATAGATCATCAATAAATAAAATAGGACAGTCAAGCACGTTTCGATCTAAGTGTTCATCAACATGATCTTTATCACTATCCGAGGAGTACAAAAGTGTTTCAAAGGTTTCAATCATCTTACCTTGATAAGCAAAAGAATAAGGGTCGATTTTACCTTTTTCATTTAAAACAAACCTTCGCTCATCGGGGGCATAGTGTATTCGAAGCTCCGTTGTTGAGTTAACCTTTGTCAAATGGAACTCAAACTTCATGTACAACCACATAAACTGTTTAAGGCACTAATATAAATTGAAAACAAACTTGGCAAATTTCGTTACCTTATTCCCCACAACAGATTTGCACAAATTCGAGGATTTTACATAAGGCAAATCAAGAGAATAACAACTCATGCTTCCTTTCATAATGATCTTATCAACCACAATCGAAGAGTAACAATTATTCAGAACAAAATGAAGGAATCTTTTAAGAACTAAGTCACCAAAAGTTTTATCAATAATTTTCAAATTTGCATGGGACTCGGTTGATAAAATTTTCTTACCTCGCTTACCTTCGGGCTCATGTAGTGTGATTTCATCTTTGCCTATGTTGATCGTATGAAAGCGTCTTTCATTGGAAAGGTATTGAAGTTGGAAGTTATCTTTCATATGTGGCCAATGGAAGTGTTCTATCCCACGCAAAGGTGATAAACCTTTAGGGACCTCACTAAAAACATCCTCAGAATCCTGCGAAAAACATTGAAACACACTAGGCAAATTTTCATTAATGTTAGATAGAGATAAATTATTTTGCCTAAACTTCACAAGGATACAAGGCTGTTCATTAAATAGGTCTCTCCGCACATCTTTTTTTGTTGTAATTAAATTTTTCACTCTATTTTTACCACTTGCGGATTCACTCACCTTTGGGCCATTTATATTTTGACTTTTTTCACTACTAGCCTATTTTCTCTCTGTCTTTTTTATTTGTCCTTTCTCCCTCACCCCCTCACAAAATTTCATCATTTTTAATTGATCTTTATATACATCACTGGGATTTAAAGGAGCAAAAGTGAATTTCTTGCCTTTAAATACAAGGGAGTATCGATTAAGTTTACCTTGGTGTGTAACATCGCGATCAAATTGCCAAGGTCGTCCAAGGAGCAAGTGTGCCGCATGCATGGGGACTACATCACACCATACGTCATCCTGATAATTGCCGAGTTTAAAAGTGACCAAGGACTGTTTCGTAACTTTAACTTCGGAACATTCATTAAGCCACTGAAGGTGATATGGCTTAGGGTGTTTGGTACAAGGCAACTTTAAAGAATCCACCAAATAACTACTCACTACATTCGAGCAACTCCCACTATCAATAATGAGTGAACATAAGTTACCTTTAATAAAACACCGAGAATGGAAAATATTGGTCCTTTGGCTCTCATCATCTTTCATCTGAATGTTAAGGGTTCGGTGAACTACAAAGCAATGGAAATTAGCAAAGTCCCCTTCTTTTGGTGGTTCGACCAACTCTTCACCATTATCACTGTCATCCACAAGTTCTGGCATATCTGGATCTGTTTTATCAAAGTCGGAAGTGTACTCACCATTATCTTTCAGAAGAAGTAATCTTGTGTTAGGGCATTCCCTACTATAATGACCACGCCCTTTGCACTTAAAGCACTCAATCTCACTAGTCCTCTTCGCACTCGAATCTCCTAAATTGGGCTGCTTAGAAGGTGTTTGCGTTTTAATAGGAGCCCCTTTTTTCCAATCTGATTGCTTGCTTCCATTACTCAAAGAAGGCTTGTTAGTAACGAAAGGTGATTTTGAGCTCTTAAAATCAGAATTGGAATTGTTACCTCGGTAATATTGCGAAGTCGAGAAGGAACCAAACCTTTGTTCCTTTAGTTGTTGCTCGATCTCAATGGCTTTATGAACTGCTTCTTCCAAATCAATGTAAGTTTGTAGCCTCAATGTATTAGCTATCGGCCTGTTCAAACCATCAATAAATCGAACCATAGTTGTTTCTTCATCCTCCTCCACATTAGCTCTCTGAATGAGCATCTCCATCTCTTTAAAATATTCATCCACTGTCCTACTACCTTGGATAAGTCTTCTCAGCTTTGTTTTAATTTCTCTATAGTAGTGAGGTGGAATAAACCTTTTACGCATAATCTGTTTCAACTCATCCCATGTCGAAATCTCACCTTCATAATTCCGATGGCGGTTTACCCCAAGTTGAGTCCAGCAACGTAATGCATAATCAGAAAATTCCAGTGTTGCTAACGCTACCTTTTCATCATCCGGACATTTACAATACCGAAACATAAGTTCAATCTTAGATTCCCATTCACAATAAGCATCAGGATCATTCTTACCACGAAATTAGGGAATTGTGAATTTCGGTTTTGCCAAAGAAGGTTGCCAACGATCATGAAAATCATCATCCATTCTAGTGACACGTCGAGGGCCGCACCTCTGGGGTTGGTTATCCCTATCTTCTTTGATTGGATCTCGATATTGAGGTTCTTGATTCAATTGCACCTCATTGATGGTAGCAGTCAAAGCTCGAAGAGCAGCAGCCTGCTCATCCAACTGTTGTTGGAATTTTTTAAATATGTCACTATTATTATCACATGTAGACATTTTTTTTAAAACCTGCAAAACACTCAACACTCAAAAAAAAAGTTATCAAACCTCACCGTTAATCACTCAAAAAGAAAAAATCAAATTCTCAATGAGGTCGAATTCAATCTTGTGAGTTCTTTATCAGAGTTTATATCAACCAATTAGAGAGTGTGAACCAAACTACCAAAGAATCCTAATTTGCACTAGGATGCCAAAAACTGACGAGACACCAATTGATTCGTGTTGCACCGAGGAAGGAGTTGTGCACACGTGTAAATCCTACTAACACAAGAAACAAGAAGGTGTTAGATAATGTAACGGAAGAATAAAAGCAAACAAATGAAAACCTACAGCTAAGAATCAATAAAAATTGTTGAAAACAGAAAACCCAAAAAACTGTAGAGTAACTTGACAACTTTGTTCGAGGTGTTCCAGATCTCTAAAAATCACGAAATTAAATCTGGAATGTCCTTAAATATTGAATTTTTGATCTGGAAATTTTGGGCACCAAATTCAACCCGCTGTATCTTTTTTTTTAAATTTTTATTGAATTTCGTCTTTTTTTTATTTTTTTGACTTTTTTGACTGATTTTTTTGCGGGAATAATTTTTTTATATTCAATCACAGTGCCAAAAACATGTATGTAAAATTTCAGATCAATCGGACAACGTTTACCCACTCAAATGAATTTTTTTGAACAATTTTTCTGGGTAAAACTGCTGTTTATGCTTTAAAAAATAGAGATCAGTTTAGAAATCAACCAAGAACACCCAAAACGCCCAAAATCTGATACCAAATGATAAAGAGTTGCGCGCGGACCAAGATCGAGTTGCCAAGTCACGAGAAACTCCTATGAAAGCTCTAGACGAATCAGATCTGAATTCAAAACAAAGAACAAGATTAAAAGCAAATCAGAATTGAATTGAAATTCCCCAAATTCAATTAAAAGAGCAGCAAGAAACAAAGAAATAGAAAAAAACGAATCAAACGGAATTGAAAGTATGGAAAGGATGCGATTCTGCCAAGGGATTGATTCGGCCAAGAATGCCTAATTTCCAGCAATCAATTGATCCCCAAATTGAAAGAGATCCAATCAGCCAAACCCTAGGAATTGGGGATTTTTGAGAATGACTCTTTGCTGCCAATGAATGATGATTTAATTCGATTCTTTGAGTTGAATATGGCTGGAAAGACACAAGAAGAACAGCAAACAAATGAGATAAAGAATCGGCACAAGTAGGAATAAAGAAATAAAACGAAACAGCAAGAAATAAAGAAAAGTCCTAAGAACCCTTGAATTCCCGAAAGAATTCAAAATTCCTTCAAACGGCTCTAATCTCCCCTCCAAAGAATATCGATGGCAAGAAGAAGGTTGAAGATGGCTCCCACAATCAAAAGATTGTTAAAACAACTTCTAAAGAAAACTCAAGAGAGAAATCTTGGAGAAAACTCAAAGAAAATTCTGCTCTCAACAAATCTGAAATTTAAGAATAATTCTAAGTGTTATGTAAAAGGGGTGGCCGGCCATGCCTTTAAATAGGCCTCAAGTAATCCTAATCTAACAAGTAACTAATAAAATTAAACCTAATTAATAGAATAAATAAAGGAAAATTCGGCCAAGCATATATATGGGCTGTTTTTGGGCCGAATTTTACATGTATGTTCCTAAAGCTTAAAAAATTAAATTAAACAATTAAAATGTTTATAAATTGGGCCATTTGACATTTTGGCCTGATTTTCAACTAAGTATGAAGGAATTTCTTGATTGGGCTGGAATTTGGTTATTGGGCCTCGCCTCAAGAATTTGGGCTCGTGATCCATCTCCTTCCGAAATTAGGTCGTTGATGCTCGTAACGGAGATCCAGTGCGTGTTGGCTGCAAGATTTGGTTTCTTGGACCAAGATTTCCAAGATTTGAAATCTTAATTTTCTTGATTCTTGAAATCTCTTCGAACAGCATAATTGGGCCAAGATTCGGTTTCTTGATTTTCTTGAAAACAAGAAAGTGAATCTTGATTTTCTTGATTTGAGCCCATCACCTTCTTGAGCTTGGGTTGGGCCTTTGTGACTCGTATCATAAACTCTGATAAAGAACTCACAAGATTGAATTCGACCTCATTGAGAATTTGATTTTTCTTTTTAAGTGATTAATGGTGAGGTTTGCTAACTTTTATTTTTGAGTGTTGAGTGTTTATTTTTATAGTTTTGAAGATGTCTAAAGGTGATAATAATGATGCACTTATGAAAGTCCAACAACAGTTAGACGGACATACTGCTGCAATCACACAAATAAATGCTACACTTCAAGCATTGAATACTACTTTGAATGAGGTACGAGTGAATCAAAAACATTAATATCGAGATCCAATTAAGGAAGATAGGGATAACCAGCCCCATAGGTGCAGCCCTCAACGTGTCCCTAGAATGGATGATGATTTTCATGATCGTGGACAATCATCTTTGGCAAAACAAAAGAGCGAGCAGCAACGAGAACATCTCTTTCATACTCGCTGCCATGTACAAGGTAAGCTTTGTAGAGTTATTATTGATGGTGAAAGTTGCTCGAACATAGCCAGCACGACGATGGTGGAAAAGCTTTGCTTAACCACTACCAAGCATCCACAACCTTATCAACTACAAGGGCTTAGCAACGAAGGCCAATTTAGGGTCACTCAACAAGTGCGCATTGCCTTTTCTATCGGTAAGTATCAAGACGAAGTTGTGTGCGACGTAATGCCTATTCAAGCCTGCCATTTGTTGCTAGGAGAACCATGGCAACTGGATCGAAAAGTCACTCACGATGGTCATACCAATAGGTATTCTTTCAAGCATCAAGGAAAGAAACTCACCTTAGTGCCGCTCACTCCGGAACAAGTCCATGAGGACCAAATCAAACTGAGAAATTCTGTTAAAACAAGTGAGGAAAAAGAAAAAGAGAATGAAAAAGAGCAAAAAGAGATTGAGAGTGAAAAGGAATGTGAAACAGAAAAGAAAATTGAAAAAGAAGTTGAAGAAAGAAGAGAAAATGAGTTAGAAAAAGAAACAAAAGAAAAAGACGAGGAAAGGCTAGTGAGGAATGTTTCCACTAACCAAGATATGAATTTTTCTTGTGTTGCTACTTTTCAGGTTCCCGAAAGATCGAAAGATAACTTTCAACTTCAATACCTCTCAAATGAAAGACGCTTTCATACGATCAACTTAGGCAAAGATGAAATCACACTACATGATCCCGAAGGTAAGCGAGGTAAGGAAATTTTAGAAACAGAGTCCAGTGCAGATTTGAAAATTATTAATAAAACTTTTGGTGACTTAGTTCTTAAAAGATCCCCTCATTTTGATCCGATTAATTGTTACTCTTCGATTGTGGTTGATAAAGTCATTATGAAAAGAAGCGTGATTTGTTATTCTCTTGATTTACCTTGTGTAAAATCCTCGAATTTGTCCAAATCTGTTTTGGAGAATAAGGTAACGAAATTTTCCAAATTTGTTTTCAATTTATATTCGTGCCTTAAACAGTTTATGTGGTTGTACATGAAGTTTGAGTTCCATTTGACAAAGGTTAACTCAACAACGGAGATTCGACTACACTATGCCCCCGATGAGCGAAGGTTTGTTTTAAATGAAAAAGGTAAAATCGACCATTATTCTTTTGCTTATCAAGGTAAGATGCTTGAAACCTTTGAAACACTTTTGTACTCCTCGGATAGCGACAAAGATCGTGTTGATGAACACTTAGATCGAAACGTGCTTGACTGTCCTATTTTATTTATTGATGATAAATCTATTTTGATGGTTGATAAAAAGATTCTTGTTTTTGATAATGCATGTGTGAGTGAATCTATAGACCGTCGATTAATGCATGGTAATCTGAATCTATCCATTCACATGCGTTATACCTGTTCTATTATGCTTATAATTGGACTACAAGCTTGTTTGTTTTGCTATTTACTATTTCATGGCTATTCTTTTTAGTGGACTCAATTGCCATTAGTCCCGTTCGATCGAGGAAAGTCGAGTTCATTTGATTTTTAGATTCGAGGATGATACGAGTCATAAAGGCCCAATCCAAGTTCAAGAACGTGATGGGCTCAAATTGCCACAAGGCCCAATAACGAGATCAAAGGCCCGACAAATGCGGTCCAAAATAAATGGGACCATTCAAGAGCTTGTTAGCAAGGCCTTAGATGCATACACGAGAGAACAAGAAAATCAAGATTCACTTTCTTGTTTTCAAGAAAATCAAGAAATCGAATCTTGGGCCAATTTTGCTGTTCGAAGACATTTCAAGAATCAAGAAAATCAAGATTTCAAATCTTGGAAATCTTGGTCCAGGAAACCAAATCTTGCAGCCAAAACGCATTGGATCTCCATTACGAGCATCAACGACCCAATTTTGGTAGGAGATGGATCACGAGCCCAAATTCTTGAAGGCGAGGCCCAATAACCAAAATCCAGCCCAATCAAGAAATTTCTTCATACTTAGTTGAAAATCAGGCCAAAATGTCAAAGGGCCCAATTTGTAAACATCTTACTTGTTTAATTTAATTTTTTAATCTTTAGGAGCATTACATGTAAAATTCGGCCCAAAACAGCCCATATAAGTGCATGGCCGAATTTACCTTGTTATTTTATTAATTAGGTTTAATTTTTTATTAGTTACTTGTGAGATTAGGATTTGTTGGAGGCCTATATAAGCATTGGCCAGCCACCATTTGTAAAAACATCTTATTATTATTTTTTTCTATCAAATTTCAGATTTGTTGAGTGCAGAATTTTCTTTGGGGTTTTCTCCAAGAATTCTCTCTTGAGTTTTCTTTAGAAGTTGTTTTAACAATCTTTTGATTGTGGGAGCCATCTTCAACCTTCTTCTTGCCATCGATATTCTTTGGAGTGGAGATTAGAGCCGTTTGAAGAGATTTGTGAAATCTTTCGGGATTTCAAGGATCTTTAGGACTTATCCTTTAATTTTTGTTGTTCAATTTCTTTTCTTTATTTCTGTTGATGCCGAATCTATATCTAATATTTTGCTGTTCTTGTTTGTTTTCCAGCATTGATTAAACTCAAGATCTCATCGTTTAAGTTGTTCTCCTATTGGCAGCACCCATTCGAACCCAAAAATCCCCAATTCCTAGGGTTTGGCTGATTGGATTTCTTTCAATTTGGGAATCAATTGATTGCTGGAAATTGGGCATTCTTGGCCGAATCAATCCCTTGGCAGATTCGCATCCTTTCCATACTTTCAATTCCGTTTGATTCGCTTATTCTATTTCTTTGTTTCTTGCTGCTCATTTAATTGAATTTGGGGAATTTCAATTCAATTCAGATTTGCTTTTAATCTTAATCTTTGTTTTTGATTTTAGATCTGTTCGTCTAGGATCTTTCGTAGGAGTTTCTCGTGACTTGGCAACTCGATCTTGGTCCGCGTGCGTTCCTTTATCAGAGGACGAATCTTTTTGAGGAAGGGGGGAATGATACGAGTCACAAAGGCCCAACCCAAGCTTAAGAAGGTGATGGGCTCAAATCAAGAAAATCAAGATTCACTTTCTTGTTTTCAAGAAAATCAAGAAATCGAATCTTGGCCGAATTTTGCTGTTCGGAGCGATTTCAAGAATCAAGAAAATCAAGATTTCAAATCTTGGAAATCTTGGTCCAAGAAACCGAATCTTGCAGCCAAAGCGCGTTGGATCTCCATTACGAGCGTCAACGACCCAATTTCGGTAGGAGATGGATCACAAGCCCAAATTCTTGAAGGCGAGGCCCAATAACCAAAATCCAGCCCAATCAAGAAATTTCTTCATACTTAGTTGAAAATCAGGCCAAAATGTCAAAGGGCCCAATTTGTAAACATCTTACTTGTTTAATTTAATTTTTTAATCTTTAGGAGCATTACATGTAAAATTCGGCCCAAAACAGCCCATATAAGTGCATGGCCGAATTTACCTTGTTATTTTATTAATTAGGTTTAATTTTTTTTATTAGTTACTTGTGAGATTAGGATTTGTTGGAGGCCTATATAAGCATTGGCCAGCCACCCTTTGTAAAAACATCTTATTATTATTTTTCTATCAAATTTTAGATTTGTTGAGTGCAGAATTTTCTTTGGGGTTTTCTCCAAGAATTCTCTCTTGAGTTTTCTTTAGAAGTTGTTTTAACAATCTTTGGATTGTGGGAACCATCTTCAACCTTCTTCTTGCCATCGATATTCGTTGGAGGGGAGATTAGAGCTGTTTGAAGAGATTTGTGAAATCTTTCGGGATTTCAAGGATCTTTAGGACTTCAATTTACTTTCTTGCTGTTCATTCTTTTCTTTTAAATTCTGTTTATGCCGATTCTTTTGATCTAACTTGTTTATTCTTCTTGTGAATTTCCAGCCATCTTTATTACTCAAAAAGATCGATCGGTACTCATTCTTGGTAGCCAAATTCGACTAAACTTATCTTTTCCAATTAATCTTGTCGAATTCTTCTTGTCAAAACTGACTGTTTTAGGTTGCTGGAATTTTGGGAAAAAAATTAAGTTGCTGGAATTTGGGGCTTTATTCATCGGTTTAGTTCTTGGACAGATTCGGCTTGTTGAAAATCAATCTTGGAGATCGATTTCGTGTTTTTGCATTCCGAAAACATCTATTCATAAGATCTTTGATTCTTGGTTGTTCTTGATTGTTTTGGGGATCTTAATTTCCAGATCTGATTTGTTTTTAATCTTATTCTTTGTTTTGATTTCAGATCTGTTCGATTAGAGCTTTCGTAGGAGTTTCTCGTGACTTGGCAACTCGATCTTGGTCCGCGCACGCCTCCGTACCATATGCCTTCTAATGAATTAATACATGTAGATGGCAAAAAGAAGGCCGAATTTGTTAAACAATTGCACAAAAATGTTAAGGATAATATTGAGAGGAGAACCGAACAATATGTTCGAGGGGCAAAAAAAAGCACAAACGAGTCGTGTTCGAACCCAGTGACTGGGTTTGGATCCACATGCGCAAAGAACGGTTTCCCGATCAAAGGAAATCCAAGCTTCAATCAAAGGGTGATGGCCCTTTTCAAGTATTGAACGGATCAATGACAACGTCTACAAGATTGACCTACCGGGTGAGTATGGAGTGAGTGCAAGTTTTAACGTTGCTGATCTTTCTCCTTTTGATGTAGGTGACGATTCGAGGACGAATCGCTTCGAAGAGAGGGAGGATGATATGAGCTCGCCCATGAAGATAGGTGCCGAATCCATGGAGTTGCCTTTGGGGCCAATTACTCGAGCACGTGCCAAGAAGTTCCAAGATGCTGTAGCAAGCTATATTGCTCGATTGTGGAGTGATGGGTTGATTGCCCATAAAACGCCCAGCTCAACTAGCTTGATTCGCAATTTCCTACAAGCTGATTTTAGCTTGTGTCAGCTCAATTTAGCTCAATTCGGCACTTAATTAGTTCAAGGAGCTGATTAAATTTATTTTCAATAAATAAATGTGTCTTAATCTGGACATTTTTTTAATTCAGCTTATTAAATATGTTTTATATTAGTACATGCCTTTAATATGTCCATATTAAGTCATAAATTAAATGTGTTTAGTTTAATTACAAAGTTTTAATGTGTCTTGACTAAGACAAATTTATTAGTGGCTACTAATTAATTTGTCTTAGCCGAATTAATGTGCAGAATTTTAATATGTCCAGCTGCTGATTTCATGAGTATTAAACTTGTCTTAACCACATTTATTTGATGTTTTTCAGCTAGCTTAATGGCAAAGAAAGCTCATAAAGAAGGAGCATGTGTTTGGGCACATGCATGGACGGCATTTAAAGTGCAGCTGCCTTGTGTTTCCAGCTGACTTTTCGTGCAGCTCAATGGACTTCTAGCTGCTGTTTTGAGCTTCTCCAAGGGCCAATTTCGTGGAGAGCAATGGCCAAAGAGTGCCTCATAAATTCCAGCAGCCAATTTATGTGGAGGCTACTCATATTCGGCCAAAGAAGCATAATTTTTGAAGCTGTCCATTTCTCTTCTCCATAGCAGCAATTAAGCTCTTTTAAAACATTAATTGAATGTGAATTTTCTCCATTAAAGGGGCCAGCCGAATCATCTTTTTTCTAGAAGGTTAATTTTCAGAATTTTATCACATGAATGTAACTAGGAAATTTCTAGGAAGTTTCCTCAAGAAACTTAAGGCATAAGGATCTGATTAGATAGGTTATTCGGCTACCTTAGTCAAGCTATAAATAGGTCATGTAATTCACATTTTGAGGTTAATGAACAATTTGATAGCTTTGCTAAATTGTGAGGTTGTTTTCAACTCTCGTTATTCTCCAAAAACTTGTGAGACTTATCAAACATCTTTGTGGCGTCAAACTTGTTTTTGTTTCTTCCCGAACTTATCACTTTAATCCCAAAAGTGTGGCATTCGATTCATACTAAGGTTCCTATCATCATTATCCATCCTTACCAACCTAAGCATTCTCCTAAGTTACGGGTTAACACATTCCTATTGTGTTAGTTTGGCTTTCGAATCCTTAGCCAAATTGCTTCCATTGTTTTCTAATTCATTTCCTAAACCAACAAAACTCTTTTGAGCCTAAATAAACCTCTTTCTTCTAGCCTATTTTGTAAAGCCTCAATTTACTCCTAATTCACGATCGGGCGATGATACGACCACGCCCTGGGCACATTTTTCGATCAGCTCCATAAGTATTTCTTGCACACCCATGCGAGCTAAATTAGCTCAATTGCATCTCACTGAGCTCTGTTTAGTTCGTTTCTGATACGACCATGCCCCGGGCACACTTTTGGATCAGCTCCCTAAGCATTGTTTGCAAATCCATGCGAGCTGAATTAGTTCAATTTCATTTCGTTAAGCTCTGTTTAGCTCGTTTCCAGCTCACTCGAGCTCAAGTCAACTCACTCAAGCTCAATTCAGCTCAATCTTAACCCATGAGCTTATTTTTAACTTTCTTTAGCTTGCATTTATTTTGCTGAAATAAACCATTTAATTTGTCATTAGTTAAATTAGTTGTTTATCTTAAGTTAGTTAATTTGTTAAAATCTGGACAAATAATTAATTAAGTGTTTTAATTATA
Source organism: Gossypium hirsutum (assembly GCF_007990345.1). Classification (NCBI taxonomy): domain Eukaryota; kingdom Viridiplantae; phylum Streptophyta; class Magnoliopsida; order Malvales; family Malvaceae; genus Gossypium; species Gossypium hirsutum. Next base: position 44,997,461 of record NC_053447.1, on the reverse strand, counting down.
TCTAAATTAAATACTTAATTAATTATGATGTTTTAAATATGTCTAAAATTGTTAATATGTATGGCCAAATTTAATGTGCAAATTATTGAGTTCATATGCTGCTAATTTAATGTGTTTGAAATGCATTTAACTTGCTGATTTAATTTGCTGCAGGTTCATGAACGGATTGGTGCAATGTATGGGAGCGTGCATGCACAATTGAGGTTCAATGGATGGCATTTAAAGGAGCACATGCATTTGGGACGTTCATGCAAGAGGGAGTTGCTGAAAGTTCATGTATTTGAAGATTCATGGATCATATTTATGGGGGAAAATACATGGGACGTTTCATGCATGATTCATGCATTTTCAAGATGACCATTCAAGTATTTTAGGCACATTAATGCCTCATTCAGCCAAGGGAGATGTAGGATCATTAAAGAGCTGCACATTCATGGAATTATGGAGATTCTTCAAGGCTAAGGATGCATGAATGCATCAAGTGAAGCATCATGATGGTTCGGCCAATTCATGTACCATCTTCAAGCATGAACTGGATTTTAATGCTATTTGTGTGAACATGTTAAATACCTGTGTGAACAGAATTTAAGTTAGTGTGAACAACATAGATGCCGAATATCAATAGGCATTTTAGGCTTATAAATAGCTTACTTGTTTATTGTAAAAGGTTACAGAATTTGATCAATTAAACTTAATAGAACTTTTGTTCTTGTGAGGTTACCTCCTCTCTTCTTTCGTTCGAGTCTCGAAGCGACTTATCTAGCTTGCTAGTGGTGTCAATCCGAACTCCATTGAACTTATCACCGAATCGGTGTGGCGTTCAACCATCTTCCTATACCTTTGGTTCTTACCTTCATATAGGTAACGGGTCAAGGTCTGCTTCTATCCTTCATCAAAATTCACCTTAAGCAATATAAGACTCGGGGCAATACTTTTTAGTATTGAATCATTCTTAAAGTTTGAGTTCTTTATCCATTTCCATTTATTTATCATCTTTGTAACTTAATTCTTTGTTAAACCGAACCTATCTTTCATCAAACCAAAACCCATCCTTTGAACCCATTTTGCCTACCTTCCGCTTATAAAACATTCAAACTCCATCTATCTACAAATTTGAACGAGCTTCTCGTCGACGATCGGGCATCTTAAGTGAACCTGACTCAATTAATCAGGCCGGATCACATCATTTGGTATCAGAGCTACTAAAACGAGGAGTATCGATGTTCGTATCAAGCTCGGAATAGGTTCGTAACGTAAAAAAAAGTCAAAAAAATCAAAAAAATTGAGTTGGAATTTAATTTTTTTTCTCTTCCTTGTATTTTGTTTACTATTGTATTGGATTTTAAAAAAAAGAGAAGAAATTTAGAAAAAAAAATTCAAAAAAAAGGAAAAAAAAAGAAGTGACAAAAAATCGAGTTAAAAAAAAGAAGAAAGAAAAAAAAAGTGAAAAGTCTTGCGAGTTTTTATCATTATCACTTATTACTCCGATCATCAAGTTTCCCTTCCTACCATTATTTACCCATCCCAACGCCACACTTTAAACCAATTTTCTTCTTTATTCAGCCTACCCAACACCCGACATTATCCCTTGTAACCAATTTGAAACCGACCCTTAAGCAGCAAATTAAGTCTACCGAGACAAATCACGAAATTGTGAGAAGAGGTTGAGTGGAAAAAGGCACGAGTGAAATTACATCAAAGAAAAAGCCAAAATTTGAATGTAAACACGAGTGCGAGTGAAAATCATTATTTCCTTTTCGAGCGAATTTGTGAGGTTTGTAGTAAGGTATTTATTTTCTTTATTATTTTTTTCTAACATCTTCTTGTCATTACTTAATCATGTCTCGAGAAACATTTCCCGAATCAGAATTCCAATATTTGATGCAAGAGTGCGTAGAATGGTGAAACCAAAATTTGATAAATTGCATGATCGATTGGATCGAGTGGAGGAAAGAGCCCGATGGAAGCCAAACTCACCGGGTGAAGAGACGGAGACAAGATCATCACGAAGGCACACATCCATTGATTTTTTGGGAAGAGATTCATACCATGATTCCTATTCAACGAGGAACTCAAGACGAAGCAAAGCAAGTTTTGAGTTTAAAGCTTTCCGAGGCGACGAACGAGAAATCACAAGTAGTCCTTCGTATGCACCGAGGTATTCGTCCGCCAAGAATCAATCTCGAAGAGGTGATCATTTTTTGTATGGAAGTCGTTCCAATTATACCCAACGAGAGTCATTTCGTGCTGATTCATTTGTAACATCTCCATCCTATAATGAAAGAGCGAGGCAAAAAGAAAAAGAAATAAGAAGAAAGGAAAGACAAGAAATGTTGATGAGAGAAAATGAGCATATATGGAATGAAATCGAGAGACGAAAAAAAGAAATGAAAGAAAAGGAACAAGAAATTGAAAAAGAAAGAAAAGACAATGAGTTAGAAAAACAAACGAGAGAAAAGGAGGCAAAAGAGCAAGAAAAAGTGAGGAATCCGTTTACTAAACCACATGAGAATTTGTCTTGTTTTGTTTCCTCTTTTCAAGTCTCCGGAAGGCCAAGTGACGATAATTTTCAACTCCAATACCTCTCGAAGGAGAGAAGGTTCATTTTGGCTGAAAAAGGTAATGTTCTCAACGATCCTAGTTCGCCTATGCCAAAAGGTAAGCAAGGTATGAATGTTGAAAATTTTAAAGCACTTCTGCCTTACTCGATTGTTGATGGACACACTGTTGATGATTTGGTCTTTAGAAAGAATCTGAACTTTGACGTGGCTATTTGTCATTCTTTGATTGATGATGATCCATTTGTTTTGTCTAATGATAAGAAGATTCTTGCTTTTGAAAAATATCATTTTGATGGTATTGGTTGTTTATCTTTAACTTGCAATGGAATGCATGTTTTGGATGCGCAAGATGAAAGTCTATATAAAATGTTCATTCTCACTAATCATGTTGAAAAGGAATGGAAATGTATTGATGAATACGCCATTGGCAAGATTTTTGATGAAGAGCGAATAAATCAGCACCAACAAAATCTGGAATTGTGTGATCAAAAGTTGACATATCATCTGCTTGGTTGTGTTGATCATGTGGATTATCTAATTTCATGTTTTTGTAAATCTTTTCGAATGAAATTTAAAGGGTTTGCTTGTTTGAATTTGAGTATGTTAACACCCTCGTTGTTTAATTTGTGTAAATTGTTGGAGATAAAAGGACTCTTTTTGCCATTTGGATCGAGTAGTCAAAATCATGTCTTTAATCCTGGAGTTTGCTATTATGAATCATCCATGAAAGAAAGCAACCATCGTAAAATTTGTTTGAATGAATGTGTAAACAATCTTTGTTTGTATGATACTTTGTCTTTAAGTTTGAAAATGAGCCATGTGATTCTTGTTGGTTTGTAAAGTCAAAATCAAAATTTTGTTTTCGGAGGATGTTCTCAACTGTGGACTAAAAGATCCAAACATGTTTTGAATGATAATGATTTTGAGTTGCTTAGTGCTCTTTCTATGAAGTCGGTCATGAAATTGCCAAATCAAATTGAAATGGCAAGAGAAAATTTTGTCTTTGACCCCGGTGAACACCATTTTATATCATTGCCTAAGGTAATCGAACCATGGAAAGTTGACTTCCAAAACCATAGCTATCAAATGCCTTGTGATTTATGTTTGTTTCCATCGAAGAAAAAGGTAAGAACGATTTCTATTTTCGACCCCGGTATTGGATTATTTGTTCAAACTGTGAATCAAATCTCAAAAAGTTCCTTTGTGTTTAATCTTCATCGTGTCACTAATTCGTTTTATTCTTTTAAAGGTGACAATGTGAAGTGGTACCCTCCTAAAGAGGGAGGGCATGCGAATGAGCTTCTTTTGATCCGAGTTAATTGTGGCTTTCAGAATCTTCAACGATTTTTCGTGAGTAAATGGCCCGATTTGGGGACAAATCGCTTTAAAGAGGGAGGGGATGATACGACCAAGCCCCGGGCACACTTTTGGATCAGCTCCCTAAGCATTGTTTGCAAATCCATGCGAGCTGAATTAGTTCAATTTCATTTCGTTAAGCTCCGTTTAGCTCGTTTCCAGCTCACTCGAGCTCAAGTCAACTCACTCAAGCTCAATTCAGCTCAATCTTAACCCAATGAGCTTATTTTTAGCTTTCTTTAGCTTGCATTTATTTTGCTGAAATAAACCATTTAATTTGTCATTAGTTAAATTAGTTGTTTATCTTAAGTTAGTTAATTTGTTAAAATCTGGACAAATAATTAATTAAGTGTTTTAATTATATCTAAATTAAATACTTAATTAATTATGATGTTTTAAATATGTCTAAAATTGTTAATATGTATGGCCAAATTTAATGTGCAAATTATTGAGTTCATATGCTGCTAATTTAATGTGTTTGAAATGCATTTAACTTGCTGATTTAATTTGCTGCAGGTTCATGAACGGATTGGTGCAATGTATGGGAGCGTGCATGCACAATTGAGGTTCAATGGATGGCATTTAAAGGAGCACATGCATTTGGGACGTTCATGCAAGAGGGAGTTGCTGAAAGTTCATGTATTTGAAGATTCATGGATCATATTTATAGGGGAAAATACATGGGACGTTTCATGCATGATTCATGCATTTTCAAGATGACCATTCAAGTATTTTAGGCACATTAATGCCTCATTCAGCCAAGGGAGATGTAGGATCATTAAAGAGCTGCACATTCATGCAAATATGGAGATTCTTCAAGGCTAAGGATGCATGAATGCATCAAGTGAAGCATCATGATGGTTCGGCCAATTCATGTACCATCTTCAAGCATGAACTGGATTTTAATGCTATTTGTGTGAACATGTTAAATACCTGTGTGAACAGAATTTAAGTTAGTGTGAACAACATAGATGCCGAATATCAATAGGCATTTTAGGCTTATAAATAGCTTACTTGTTTATTGTAAAAGGTTACAGAATTTGATCAATTAAACTTAATAGAACTTTTGTTCTTGTGAGGTTACCTCCTCTCTTCTTTCGTTCGAGTCTCGAAGCGACTTATCTAGCTTGCTAGTGGTGTCAATCCGAACTCCATTGAACTTATCACCGAATCGGTGTGGCGTTCAACCATCTTCCTATACCTTTGGTTCTTACCTCCATATAGGTAACGGGTCAAGGTCCGCTTCTATCCTTCATCAAAATTCACCTTAAGCAATATAAGACTCGGGGCAATACTTTTTAGTATTGAATCATTCTTAAAGTTTGAGTTCTTTATCCATTTCCATTTATTTATCATCTTTGTAACTTAATTCTTTGTTAAACCGAACCTATCTTTCATCAAACCAAAACCCATCCTTTGAACCCATTTTGCCTACCTTCCGCTTATAAAACATTCAAACTCCATCTATCTACAAATTTGAACGAGCTTCTCGTCGACGATCGGGCATCTTAAGTGAACCTGACTCAATTAATCAGGCCGGATCACATCAGTTTCCAGTTCAATGGGATCGTTTTGCTCATATTGAGTTTATTTTAATTTTACAAACTCATTTGCTGGAATAAATTGAATAAATTGAATAAGTTAATTTAGTTATTTAATTTAGCTCAAATAAGTGTTAGTAAATTAATTAGTTTAAATCTGAACATCTTTAATATTTCTTGAGTTTAATTGATTGTGTTTTATTTAGTACAGCAATTTAATATGTCTTAGTTAGCTCATTACATCATTTAATATGTTCCAGCCTAAGACAATTTAATTGACGAATTAATGTGTATTTTTTTATTACAGCTAATTGTTGTGTCTTGGCTGCTGATTTATCATGTTTAAGTCAGCCGAATTTATGAGCAGAATTAATGTGTCCTTGTGTGGTTGATGAATTTAATATGCCTTGTTGACCAAATTTTATTTTGTCTTAAACTTGAGTTAATGGCTAATTTAAATGTGTACAGGTGCATGGAAATGGGGACAAAAATTAAAGAAGGTTTAATTCTTTGTTGCCAAATTTAATGTGCCCACAATGGATTTAATTTGCTGAATTAATTCATGTTGGTACCTCCTTCCTTGGACGGCATTAAAGGAGCTGCTGGTGCTTTTTCATGTGGCCATTTAATGGACAGATTTAATGGGTGCATGCTTGCCGAATTTAATGTGCAGCAAAGACAAGCATTCAATGAGATGTTGAAGAAAGCATGTTGGAATTCATTAAAGAAGCTACTGCCAAATTTATGGGCCATATTGCATGTATTTATTTTTGTCTTAAAACAAAAATTAAAGGCTGTTTTAATTTGGTGCAGGAATTTGGGCATGGACGGCATTTAATTGCTGCTGATTGCTCTCCTCCATGCATTCCTTCATGAACAGCAAGGGCCTTTTTGGGAGTTTCTTTTCACTTTCCAAAGTAGCTCAATTCAGCTCTTTAATTACCTTGGAGGACGCCCCAGCTGATAAATAAATTTTTGCTATCTTTTGGCCATTCAGTTTCATGAGTTCACACACACAAGGCTGTTCCTATTTGATGTTCACACCATGGGCTGTTGGAGATCCCCAAAACGTCATTAAAAATGGGCAAGCTGTTCAGCTCACAAGGAGGCTTCATTAAGGTGCATTCAACTTCATTGGCCGAACCAAGACCTCTTATTCAGCTCACCAATACTTCCATTAATGTCCAGCTGAATGGACTCCATCTAGAAGCTGCCCAATTGAATTCTTCATGCATGAAGCTTCCTAAAAATGTCCTAGGAAGGTTGCTGGAAATTTCCAGCCTCTTTTGTTTTAATTTTGGCTGACCATTCAGCATCTTATTAGCCATTCGACTAACTTAGGAATTTATATTATAAATAGTTGTTTTGTAATCATTTTGGGGTTAGACAATATACTTTTAAACTTTATATGAAATCTGATTACTTTGTGAGTTTGTTTTCAACTCTCATTGTTCTCCAAAGACTCGTCTGACTTATCAAGTAACCCTTGTGGCGTCAACCCGTCTTTCTATCCGAACTTATCACTTTAATCCCGAAAGTGTGGCTTTCGATTCGTACTGAGGTTCCTATCATTTTTGATAGCGGGTCGAAGTTTCTATCCACTTAACAAACCTTCCATTGACACCTTACCAACCTAAGCATTCTCATAAGTTACGGGTTAACACACTACTATTGTGTTAGTTCGGCTTTTGAATCCTTAGCCAAATTACATCCATTGTCTTCTAATTCATTTCCTAAACCAACAAAACTCTTTTGAGCCTAAATAATTCCTTTTCTTCTAGCCTATTTTGTAAAGCTTTCAAATTACTCCAATTCACGATCGGGCACATCTACGACTCGACTCTCCTTCCCGAGCCGGGGCGTATCAGGCGATCTTTACGACTCAATTCGATCTCGAGGTGAGGGCGTATCATTAGGCAACCATACGACTCGGATTCATCAACGAGGCCGGGGCATATCACTAGAACTGATTTTGATTTTCATGATCGTGGACAACCTTCTTTGGCAAAACCGAAGTTCACAATTCCCCAATTTTGTGGTAAGAATGATCCAGAAGCTTATTGTGAATGGGAATCTAAGATTGAACTTATGTTTCGGTACTATAAATGTCCAGATGATGAAAAGGTAGCATTAGCAACGCTGGAATTTTCAGATTATGCATTAAGTTGGTGGACTCAACTTGGGGTAAATCGTTATTGGAATTATGAAGGTGAGATTTCGACATGGGATGAGTTGAAACAGATTATGCGTAAAAGGTTTATTCCACCTCACTATTATAGAGAAATTAAAACAAAGTTGAGAAGACTTGTTCAAGGTAGTAGGACGGTGGATGAATATTTTAAGGAGATGGAGATGCTCGTTCAGAGAGCTAATGTGGAGGAGGATGAGGAAACAACTATGGTTCGATTTATTGATGGTTTGAACAGGCCGATAGCTAATACATTGAGGCTCCAAACTTACATTGATTTGGAAGAAGCAGTTCATAAAGCATTTGAGATCGAGCAACAACTAAAGGAACAAAGGTTTGGTTTCTTCTCTACTTCACAATATTACCGAGGTAACAATTCCAATTCTGATTTTAAGAGTTCAAAATCACCTTTTGTTACTAATAAGTCTTCTTTGAGTAATGGAAGTAAGCAATCAGATTGGAAAAAGGGGCTCCTGTTAAAACTCAAACACCTTCTAAGTAGCCTAATTTCGGTGATTCGAGTGTGAAGAGGACTCGTGAGATTAAATACTTTAAGTGCAAAGGGCGTGGTCATTATAGTAGGGAGTGCCCTAACACGGGATTACTTCTTCTGAAAGATAATGGTGAGTACACTTCCGACTCTAATAAAACAGATCCAGACATGCCAAAACTTGTGGATGATAGTGATAATGGTGAAGAGTTGGTCGAACCACCAAAAGAAAGGGACTTTGCTGATTTTCAATGCCTTGTAGTTCGCCGAACCCTTAACATTCAGATGAAAGATGATGATAACCAAAGGACCAATTGATATGAGAATGTGCGCGGACCAAGATCGAGTTGCCAAGTTGATACGCCCCGGCCTCGTTGATGAATCCGAGTCGTTTTCGTTGCCCGATCGTCCAAACGATGAAGTTTTGTTCGTCTTGAATCAAAGAGTTATATTTGTTCAATGAAGATGTTTATGGTTCATTTAAGGTTAAAAAGGAATTGGTTGGTAAGGTATTTCGGCTAAGAAGAAGGAAAAACAAATATTAAAGGTAGGGAATTTTTCGGTTTAAGGTGAAATGGAAAGAAAGGCTTAAAAACAAGAATGAACCAACACTAAGGAAAATGTTGACCCGAATCTTATATGTCTTTAAGGTGGATGAAACGGATGAAAAAGGACCTCGACCCACTATCTATCAAAGATAGGAACCTCGGTATCAAATGAACGCCACACTTTTGGGTTGAAAGTGATAAGTTCGAGTTTTGCAAAGAGCAAGGTTGACGCCACTAACTAGTAGATAAGCCAACGAGTCTTTGACGAAATTGAGAGAAGAAAATCTCACAAATCTTCAATATATTATCAAAATGGCAAAAGTCCCTTACAATTGAAAATAACCAACTATTTATACTAGTATCTTATGCTAGCCGAATAGTCCATTCATGAACTTAACAATTAAGTAATGTACCTAATTAAAACATGAAACTTCTAGAAAAATGTCCAATGATGTTCTTGTCCATGTTCGGCCGAATGGGAGGTGAGTGGTTAGCTTCATGAATATGCATTGATGTACTTGGATAAATGTTCTTCATGCATGCATGGCTAGATTCGGCTAACTCCTTTAATGGAGCCTTTAATTCATGTTGTTTCACCATGAGTGGCTTAATTAAATGAAGCTTCATGAAGGATCGAACTTGGTGTGAACAAGGAGCTTGAGTAGACTCTTGTGTGTGAACATCCAACTGAATGGTCATCATGGTGTGAACACAAGGTGTGAACACATGATCAATACATGAACCGTCCAATGCATGGTCCATCATTAATTTGATCCATGAATCTTCAAATACATGAATGACCATCATGAACATGCAAATGCCTCTTGATTGCCGTCCATTGAACCTTTCTATGCATGCACCTTGCATTAATTCCTTACATGCATGTGCCGTCCAAAGGGATGTACCTTCACATTCATTGAATCTACATGCATGAATCTGCCCAATGTATCTTCAAATTCGGGTGCACCTACATAAGACAAATGAACTTAATTAAAACATAATGTGAACATCCTAATTAACATTGTGACAACTTGAATATTAATAAACATGACACATAAATTCGGCTGGACAGATTTAATAAAGTCTTAAGCTAAACATATTAAATTCGGCTAAGACAACTTTAAAAACATGAAATAAATCAAAACATAATTATGAGCTGTAATAACTTAAACTAAGTTAATAAATACTCTAATTATTCAACCAATAAAATAAATGAGCTGAATTGTAGCTAAATTGAGCTCGATTGAGCTGACTTGAGCTCGAGTGAGCTGGAAACGAGCTAAACGGAGCTCAACGAAAAGGAATTGAACTATTTCAGCTTGCATGGATTTGCAAGCAATGCTTAGGGAGCTGGTCCAAAAGTGTGCCCGAGGCGTGGCCGTATCACAAGTCACGGGAAACTCCTACGAAAGCTCTAAAACGAACAGATCTAAAAATTAAAACAAAGAACAAGATTAAACTAATCAGATATGAAATTAAATCCCCAAATTCAATTAAATGAGCAGCAAGGAACAAAGAACGAATGAATAAATGTATTTAGAGTTCAAGAAGATGAAATCGAACTCCAATAGTGAAATCCCACAAGCTGAATCTGCCAAGAACACCAAAACAGTAAGTAGATTGAAACAATCAGATTTTTAATTGGAAGATTAGGGATTTGGGCGGCAAAAAAGAAAAGAAAGAAATAGATGAAATTGAACGGTTCAAGAAGTGAATTTAAGTTGCGATTCGGTCCAATTGAACACCCAATATGAATTGCCGAAATTTCAGCAGCCGAATTTCACCCAACAAGAAGAAATAGAAAACGGCAAGAACCCTAAATTTTGGGGAATTTTGAATCGATTATATGCTGCCAATAAAAGAACCGATTAAATGAAGAGTTCTTGGAGTTTGAATCAAGGCTGAAACACAAACAAAAACAGCAAAGAAATTAGATATAGATTCGGCATCAACAGAAATAAAGAAAAGAAATTGAACAGCAAAAATTAAAGGATAATGATACGACCCTGGCCAAGGATGTGATACGGCCACGCCTCGGGCACACTTTTGGACCAGCTCCCTAAGCATTGCTTACAAATCCATGCAAGCTGAAATAGTTCAATTCCTTTTCGTTGAGCTCCGTTTAGCTCGTTTCCAGCTCACTCGAGCTCAAGTCAGCTCAATCGAGCTCAATTTAGCTACAATTCAGCTCATTTATTTTATTGGTTGAATAATTTAGAGTATTTATTAACTTAGTTTAAGTTATTACAGCTCATAATTATGTTTTGATTTATTTCATGTTTTTAAAGTTGTCTTAGCCGAATTTAATATGTTTAGCTTAAGACTTTATTAAATCTGTCCAGCCGAATTTATGTGTCATGTTTATTAATATTCAAGTTGTCACAATGTTAATTAGGATGTTCACATTATGTTTTTAATTAAGTTCATTTGTCTTATGTAGGTGCACCCGAATTTGAAGATACATTGGGCAGATTCATGCATGTAGATTCAATGAATGTGAAGGTACATCCCTTTGGACGGCACATGCATGTAAGGAATTAATGCAAGGTGCATGCATAGAAAGGTTCAATGGACGGCAATCAAGAGGCATTTGCATGTTCATGATGGTCATTCATGTATTTGAAGATTCATGGATCAAATTAATGATGGACCATGCATTGGACGGTTCATGTATTGATCATGTGTTCACACCTTGTGTTCACACCATGATGACCATTCAGTTGGATGTTCACACACAAGAGTCTACTCAAGCTCCTTGTTCACACCAAGTTTGATCCTTCATGAAGCTTCATTTAATTAAGCCACTCATGGTGAAACAACATGAATTAAAGGCTCCATTAAAGGAGTTAGCCGAATCTAGCCATGCATGCATGAAGAACATTTATCCAAGTACATCAATGCATATTCATGAAGCTAACCACTCACCTCCCATTCGGCCGAACATGGACAAGAACATCATTGGACATTTTTCTAGAAGTTTCATGTTTTAATTAGGTACATTACTTAATTGTTAAGTTCATGAATGGACTATTCGGCTAGCATAAGATACTAGTATAAATAGTTGGTTATTTTCAATTGTAAGGGACTTTTGCCATTTTGATAATATATTGAAGATTTGTGAGATTTTCTTCTCTCAATTTTGTCAAAGACTCGTTGGCTTATCTACTAGTTAGTGGCGTCAATCTTGCTCTTTGCAAAACTCGAACTTATCACTTTCAACCCAAAGTGTGGCGTTCATTTGATACCGAGGTTCCTATCTTTGATAGATAGTGGGTCGAGGTCCTTTTTCATCCGTTTCATCCACCTTAAAGACATATAAGATTCGGGTCAACATTTTCCTTAGTGTTGGTTCATTCTTGTTTTTAAGCCTTTCTTTCCATTTCACCTTAAACCGAAAAATTCCCTACCTTTAATATTTGTTTTTCCTTCTTCTTAGCCGAAATACCTTACCAACCAATTCCTTTTTAACCTTAAATGAACCATAATAATCTTCATTGAACAAATATAACTCTTTGATTCAAGACGAACAAAACTTCATCGTTTGGACGATCGGGCAACGAAAACGACTCGGATTCATCAACGAGGCCGGGGCGTATCAGGATGCCCTTGATTTCAGCTTGAATTCAGCTCCTCAAGCTCCATTTAGCTTGGTTCAGCTCACTGAATTTTATTTTAGCTCACATGAGCTTAATTCAGCTCGTTTGAGCTTGGTTTAAATTCAATTCAGCTCATTATTAGCTCTTTAGCTAAATTAATTTTATTTGCTGGAATAAATTAATTATTTAAGTTAATTAGTTAATTTAGTTACAGCTCTTAATTACTTGTCAGCTTATTACATGTTATAATTATGTTGTGTTAGCCGAATTTAATTAGGTGGCTGGATTATATTTAATTTGTCTTAATACCATTTAGTTCAGCCGAATATACATTTACACTTAATTTAGTTCATGTTTTTTTCTTGTAGGATGGCTGAATGCATGAAGGAGCATTAAAGTCCAAGTGCATGAATGGTTCAATACAACGTATGGGATTATACATGAATGGCTGAATACATGAATGGTTGGATTCATGGATATGGCTCATTTTATGATAATTCAAGGTGTTAATTCAGCCAAGAAGAGCAACTAAATTCATTCTCCAAAAGCTGGCCGATGCACTTCCCAAAACAGCACCTATGCGTTCACATTTGAAGTTCACACCAAGGACTTTTGACTTTTGATCATTTGAATGAACTTTGTTCAAAGAGTGAGTTTTCTCCTCTCTAAATTCGTACGAGTTTTGATCTGACTTATCTAGCGTGCTAGTGGCGTCTATCGTTCTCTTTTGAACTTATCACCTTGCTTTGGTGTGGCGTTCAACCCTTCTACAATTCCGTAATCCCACCTTGAACCGAATAGAAATCGGGGTGACACTTTTTAGTGTTGAATCGTTTCTGGTGTTTAAGCTCATTTATCCATTCCACCGACTATCCTAGATTTTACCCAACTATAATATCTTTTTACAAAACCGAGCCTTCATTTATCAACTTCCATTTTTTCTTATTTTTATCCTTAAATCGAGCCTACTACCCTTATAAATTTACCATCACCTTAGCCAGCCTTTTAAAACCATTTGAAAGCTTCCGCATCTTTAGCCTTATTTCATCCTATTTTCGATAACTAAACTATTCCTCGTCGACATCGGGCAATTACGTGAAACGACTCAATTAATCCAGGCCGGATCACATCATTTGGTATCAGAGCTACTAAAACGAGGAGTGCCGACATTCGTATCAAGCTCGGAGTAGGTTCGTAACGTGAAAAAAAAATTTAGGTTGTAATTTTTTTCTCTTCTTCCTTTGTATTTCAGCATATTGTAATTGAAAAAAAAATAAAAAAAAAGAGAGAAGAGGAAATTTGAAAAAAAAATTCAAAAAAAAAATTCAAAAAAAAAATTCAAAATTTTTTTTTGAAGTATAAAAAAAAGTGAAAAGTCTTGTGAGTTTTATTTTGTTTCTTGTTGCTTCCGAGCATCCATTCATTCTACCATTCCCTCTACCCCCCCCCAAAACGCCACACATACTTTGATTTTTATTTTCTTTGTTTAGCCTACCCTACACCCGATGTTATCCCTTGTAACCCATTTGAAGCCGACCCTCTAAGCCGCAATAAGTCTTCTTGAAACAAAATACGAATTCACGAGAGTGAGATGAGCGGAAAAAGGCACGAGTGGTGAGTACATTAGAGCGAGCAAAAGCCATTAAACAAGTGTAAACACGAGTGGAGTGTTATCCAATTTTCTTTGTGAGTGAAACGTGAGATTTTTGTGGTGAGGTATTTAATTTTTGTTTTGTTTTAATCATTTTTTTTAGTAATTAAATCATGTCTCAAGAAGAATTCTCTACTGATGAATTTCAATACTTGGTGAACGAGATGGGCCGAATTTTGGAGGAAAAACTAAGCCCATTAAAAAGACGTTTGAACCGAGTGGAGGAAAAGTCCCAACGGAAACAAAATCCACCAAGTCGAGAAACGGAGTCGAGATCATCACGGCAATACGCGTCCAAAGACTACTCGCTAAGAGATTCTTATCGGGATTTCTATTCAATGAGGAACTCAAGACGAAGCAAAGTAAGTTTTGAGTTTGAAGCTTTTCAAGGTGACGAACGAGGAATCACAAGTAGTCCTTCATATGCACCAAGGTATTCGTCCGCCAAGAATCAATCTCGAAGAGGTGATCATTTTTTGTATGAAAGTCATTCTAATTATACCCAACGAGAGTCATTTTGTGCTGATTCTTTTGCAACATCTCCATCCTATAATGAAAGAGCGAGGCAAAAAGAAAAAGAAATAAGAAGAAAAGAAAGACAAGAAATGTTGATGAGAGAAAATGAGCATATATGGAATGAAATCGAGAGACGAAAAAAAGAAATGAAAGAAAAGGAACAAGAAATCAAAAAAGTGAGAGAAAAAGAAAATGAAGAGAAAGAATTCAAAAAAGAAATTGAGATTGAACAAGAGTGCAAGCGAGAAAGAGAAATCGAAAGAAAAGAAGAAAAGATTGAAAAAGAAAAAGAAATCCAAAAAGAGAGTGAGGTCGAAAATAAAATTGAAAATGAGAGGGAAAATGAAAAGAGAAAAAACGAAGTTGAGATTAGAAAAGAAACGAGAGAAAAAGAGATAAACGAACCAGAAAAAGTGAGGAGCATTTCGACTAATCCATATGAAACTTGTTCTTGTTCTGTTTCTTCTTTCCAGGTGCCCGAGATATCAAACGATAATTTTCAACTTCACTACCTTTCCGATGAAAGACATTTTCATATGGTCAGTATAGGTAAGGTTGAAGATGAAAACGTGCCCCAAGAGTTCAAAGGTAAGAGAGGTGAGGAAATGTTAACGATCGAGTCATGACCACCAGGTTTGAAAATTGTTGAAATACTTTTTAGTGACTTAATTTCTAAACGCTCTCCTTATTTTGGTCTGATTAATTGCTACTCCCTGAATGTGGTTGATTTTTGTTCCAATCAACAAACCAAAGATTTAATTTTGCGTGATGACGGTTTTTCACGAAAGGCGATTAAATTTTTCATTTGTGACAATTTTGTGCACCAATTAACGCTTTGTGGAAAATCCATGAATTTGTGCAAGTATGAATTGATGAATGTAAAAAGTTTTAATTGTTTGTCCCTGTGTATGCAAAATCCCATTGGTTTAACATGTTTGGTTTAATGAAATTTTTGCTACATTTTGGCATGAATACTCAAAATCAAGTTTTTAAACCCGGAATCTATTTTGGTTCGTTTTATGGGAAAGTCAAGCTTCATCAATTTTGTGTGAACAATTTCTATTGTTTTGATAATTGGGTGTTGAATAAGGAACTGAGGTATGAAAAATTTGATTTCAATTTAAATTCATTCCTTAATCCATTTTTGTGGTTGTATTTGAAGTTCGTATTTCATTTCGTTAAGGTTAATTCAGCCACAGAGATTCGACTAGACTACATTTCTGAGGAGAGAAGATTTATGATGATCGACAAAGGTAAAAATGATCCTTACTTTTCATCCCTCGAGGTAAACAAGGTATGACTTACGATAACTTTAAAATTTCTCTGCCCTATTCGGTTGGTAATAAAATTTTTGTTGAAGAATTGGTTGTTGCAAGGAATTTAAATTGTGATGTGTTTAACTGTTCAGCTTTATTTAAAAATGAATCATCTATTTTTATTGATGCTGATGATGCGATTTTGGAAGAACCAGTCGTTCAATTTCCATTGCAAGGTTTTACTGTGCATTCATCTATTTGTGATAAAAATTTGTGTTCAATAAGTTGTGGTGAGGAGTTTATCTGCTTGATCGATGAACGGATTAAGTTGAATGTGTCCACATGTCTCTTGAAAATTTTTGGTAAGATTCTCCTTGATAACAAGTTTGTTGAAAAGGTGAAAGATCAATGGCCACTGTTAAGCTTAACTATGCAAGATTTAAGCCGATTAAGTGGTAAAATCATAACTTGCAAAAAGCTTTGTTCAATCGATTGTGGGTATGAAATTTGGAAAATACCTTCTTGCAAGGATTATGAATGTTCTACCCAAATGGTACTTGGGCCACATATTTGCTCAAATGAATTCTTGATGATTTGTGATTACTCATTTAAAATAATTCCTTCGTTTGATGAGACTTTGTATGGTGAAGATGTAACAAAACAGTTTGGTGGTTTATTTTATTTGTGTTCGATTCCGTTTGATCGAGGAAAGATGAGTACGCAGAGCTATGATCGAGTGAACCAACGGCTCGACTTGAGGACAAGTCGTTCTAAAGAAGGGGGGAATGATACGACCCTGGCCAAGGATGCCCTTGATTTCAGTTTGAATTCAGTTCCTCAAGCTCCATTTAGCTTGGTTCAGCTCACCGAATTTTATTTTAGCTCACATGAGCTTAATTCAGCTCGTTTGAGCTTGGTTTAAATTCAATTCAGCTCATTATTAGCTCTTTAGCTAAATTAATTTTATTTGCTGGAATAAATTAATTATTTAAGTTAATTAGTTAATTTAGTTACAACTCTTAATTACTTGTCAGCTTATTACATGTTATAATTATGTTGTGTTAGCCGAATTTAATTAGGTGGCTGGATTATATTTAATTTGTCTTAATACCATTTAGTTCAGCCGAATATACATTTACACTTAATTTAGTTCATGTTTTTTTCTTGTAGGATGGCTGAATGCATGAAGGAGCATTAAAGTCCAAGTGCATGAATGGTTCAATACAACGTATGGGATTATACATGAATGGCTGAATACATGAATGGTTGGATTCATGGATATGGCTCATTTTATGATAATTCAAGGTGTTAATTCAGCCAAGAAGAGCAACTAAATTCATTCTCCAAAAGCTGGCCGATGTACTTCCCAAAACAGCACCTATGCGTTCACATTTGGAGTTCACACCAAGGACTTTTGACTTTTGATCATTTGAATGAACTTTGTTCAAAGAGTGAGTTTTCTCCTCTCTAAATTCGTACGAGTTTTGATCTGACTTATCTAGCGTGCTAGTGGCGTCTATCGTTCTCTTTTGAACTTATCACCTTGCTTTGGTGTGGCGTTCAACCCTTCTACAATTCCGTAATCCCACCTTGAACCGAATAGAAATCGGGGTGACACTTTTTAGTGTTGAATCGTTTCTGGTGTTTAAGCTCATTTATCCATTCCACCGACTATCCTAGATTTTACCCAACTATAATATCTTTTTACAAAACCGAGCCTTCATTTATCAACTTCCATTTTTTCTTATTTTTATCCTTAAATCGAGCCTACTACCCTTATAAATTTACCATCACCTTAGCCAACCTTTTAAAACCATTTGAAAGCTTCCGCATCTTTAGCCTTATTTCATCCTATTTTCGATAACTAAACTATTCCTCATCGACATCGGGCAATTACGTGAAACGACTCAATTAATCCGGGCCGGATCACATCAGATAAGTCCTAAAGATCCTTGAAATCCCGAAAGATTTCACAAATCTCTTCAAACGACTCTAATCTCCCCCCCAAAGAATGGCGATGGCAAGAAGAAGGTTGAAGATGGCTCCCACAATCAAAAGATTGTTAAAACAACTTCTAAAGAAAGCTCAAGAGAGAATTCTTGGAGAAAACCCCAAAGAAAATTCTGCACTCTAACAAACTGAAATTTAATATATTGAATGATAATAAGATGTTTTTACAAAGGGTGGCTAGCCAATGCTTATATAGGCCTCCAACAAATCCTAATCTCACAAGTAACTAATAAAAAATTAAACCTAATTAATAAAATAACAAGGTAAATTCGGCCATGCACTTATATGGGCTGTTTTGGGCCGAATTTTACATGTAATGCTCCTAAAGATTAAAAAATTAAATTAAACAAGTAAGATGTTTACAAATTGGGCCCTTTGACATTTTGGCCTGATTTTCAACTAAGTATGAAGAAATTTCTTGATTGGGCTGGATTTGCTTATTAGGCCTCCCCTTTAAAAATTTGGGCTTGTGATCCATTCCTACCGAAATTGGGTCGTTGACGCTCGTAATAGAGATCCAACGCGCTTTGGCTGCAAGATTCGGTTTCTTGGACCAAGATTTCCAAGATTTGAAATCTTGATTTTCTTGATTCTTGAAATCGCTCCGAACAGCAAAATTGGGCCAAGATTCGATTTCTTGATTTTCTTGAAAACAAGAAAGTGAATCTTGATTTTCTTGATTTGAGCCCATCACCTTCTTAAGCTTGGGTTGGGCCTTTGTGATTCGTATCATTCCCCCTTCCTCAAAAAGATTCGTCCTCGAATCTAAAAATCAAATGAACTCGACTTTCCTCGATCGAACGGGACTAATGGCAATTGAGTCCACTGAAAAGAATAGCCATGAAATAGTAAATAGCAACGCAAACAAGCTTGTAGTCCAATTATAAGCATAATAGAACAGGTATAACGCATGTGAATGGATATATTCAGATTACCATGCATTAATCGACGGTCTATAGATTCACTCACACATGCATTATCAAATACAAGAATCTTTTTATCAACCATCAAAATAGATTTATCATCAATAAATAAAATAGGACAGTCAAGCACATTTCGATCTAAGTGTTCATCAACACGATCTTTGTCGCTATCCGAGGAGTACAAAAGTGTTTCAAAGGTTTCAAGCATCTTACCTTGATAAGCAAAAGAATAAGGGTCGATTTTACTTTTTTCATTTTGATGTGATCCGGCTCGGTGGATTGAGTCGATTCACTTTATTGGCCGATCGTCGACGAGGAATAGTTGAGTTATCGGAAATAGGATGAAATAAGGCTAAAGATGCGGAAGCTTTCAAATGGTTTTAAAGGTTGGCTAAGGTGATGGTAAATTTATAAGGGTAGTAGGCTCGATTTAAGTAGAAAAATAAGAAAAATGGAAGTTGATAAATGAAGGCTCGGTTTTGTAAAAAGATATTATAGTTGGGTAAAATCTAGGATAGTCGGTGGAATGGATAAATGAGCTTAAACACCAGAAACGATTCAACACTAAAAGTGTCACCCCGATTTCTATTCGGTTCAAGGTGGGATTGCGGAATTGTAGAAGGTTGAACGCCACACCAAAGCAAGGTGATAAGTTCAAAAGAGAACGATAGACGCCACTAGCACGCTAGATAAGTCAGATCGAAACTCGTACGAATTTAGAGAGGAGAAAACTCACTCTTTGAACAAAGTTCATTCAAATGATCAAAAGTCAAAAGTCCTTTACAAATGAAAGAAAACAAATATTTATAGGCACATAGATGACCATTCAAATTCGGCATCTAGGTGTTCACACAATAATAAAAAACGTTCACACTAATGTATTAAAATAGTTCATAAATTCGGCAGATTCATGCACTAGCTGAATGGACACTTTCTTCCCCCTTAGTTTGTGCATGAATGCTTAGTCATAAAGAAAGGCTTCAAGTGACTTGTATGTGCACCAAAAGGTTGCATTCATCTCCTTGGGACGTTCATGCACTTGTATGGACCATGTATCTTCATAATTAAACACTTTAATGGCATGTAAGTTCATAAATGGTAGCATGAACCTAGTAAATTCGTTCTCCCCTTTGTGCATGCACTTAATTCAATCAATGTGTTGAATTATTGAGTTAATTCCTTCCCTTGGACGTTCTTGAACCCATCCATGCATGTGTAGTAGCCTATAGGTCAATTCAAAGTGTGAACATGTTCAAGGAGCTCTATGGTCAACATAGAATTAGTTAGCAGCTACTTCTTGGCCGAATAAGTGCCTTGGAAAGTTAAGAGACAGCCACCATACATGCACTTAAGCCATTCATGCACTCTATCATCCCATGCATTTGATCCATTCATGGACTAGCCTTTAATGTCCATACATGCATTCGACACATGCATGAATTTGTAGAAACTTTGCATCTAGCCGTACATGCACCAGCATTTAATACTTCTTCATTCATGAGTGTGGAATGCCCAAAAGAGATGTTTCTTCATTCATACATTGTACCGTCCAAAGGAATGTACCTACATGAAATAAACAAGTCATTAAGACATCTCATGAACACTCATAAATTCGGCATGATGTGAACACATTAATGTCATGCATTAATTCGGCTATGTGAACATAATCAATTTATATAATGACAATGATATATTAATAACAAATATTAATATAAGACAAGTTTAATGCTTAAATGAATATGTGCAAATTTTATTTAATGTATTAAAGACAAAACCGAGTTTAAACTAAAATGAGCTAAGTTTTAGCTCGTGAGCTAAAGTTGAGCTGAGGCTAAACTCCTAAGCTGAAGTTGAGCTAAGGTTTAGCTCGTGAGCTAAATATGAGCTAGGAGTGAGCTCGGTTTAGCTCAGGCAAGTTGGATCGAGCTTGAATAAGCTGGATTTGAGCTAGACGGAGCTCGTGGAGCTGGAAACGAGCTGGGATCAGCTTGCCAACATGTCAATGCTTGGCTTGATAGACTTGCTCGATGAAGTTCGCGGGGCGTGCTCGTATCATTCCCCCCCTCTTTTAGGCGACTTGTCCTCAAGTCGAGCCGTTTGTCCATGGGAGAACTTTGACTCATGCATGGTTTTCCTCGGTCAAATGGGATGGAAGATGTCACACAAACCTGAAAAATTCTTACCACAGCCAATAAAAAGAAACTCAAAGGAGTCAAATTCAAATGTGTTCGATAGTTCATAAAATATTCATTCAATCGAACATATGCCAAAAATCTCAATTGGACAAAGCAAACATACATAAATTTATCAAAGAGTTTCGTTAGACCATCGTTACAAACATGAAAACTAAGTTGGATCAAGGGATAATTGGTTAAAAACGATGGTAGGCACTTAAACACATTATTCCTCATCCAAAACATTTTAATTTCTTTAATCGAATATAGTAACTCATTTGGTCCTTTGTCTTGCTCATGCAAGGTATGCCATGGCCAAAGGTATGCTAATTCTTCCTTTCGTTTTTGAACAACATGAGGGGAGTCTCCAAATTCCAACGTAATAATCACATCATCACAATTCCAAAAGGAAAAATCCATCACATCAAAGTATAAATAATTTCCAAACAACCAATCAATGGAATTTTCAACTTCAATCGAAGTGAGCAAAGATATTTGAAAATTTTCAGATGACTTACCTTGACGAATATGAAGAGAAGAAAATTGAGGATTGGGTTTACCTTTCTCAGTCAAAATGAATCTTCTCTCTTTGGATAGATAACGTAAGACAAACCTATTACTTCGATAAATTTGAATAGGTGGGGACGCACCATGACATGTCTTGCTCCTCGAGGGGTGGAATTCACAAAAATAAGACGGGTTAGTATTATTGAAAACTATGGACTTAAATGGAAAAGGAAAGTTACCATGGAAATTTGATTCAATTCCAAAAACATAGGTTGGCCTTACCTTCTCGAAATGAAACGAAAATTTCAAATGTGGCCAAACAAGGTGATTAATAAATGAATCAAAATTGAAACCCAAATCATTGAATTTCACCTTCTTATCAAAAATTCGAACTTCAAGCAAACATAATTTCAATGTAAATGATGCAAAGCGCTTAATGTTTCCATAAAATGAATTCATGTAGCAAATACCAGGCTTGAACACACGAACTTGATTAGGAATTCCAACAAGCAACATATTAGAAGAAGATATAATCAACTCACCACACGAATGATATTTCACTAGTTTAAACACACATGTTGATTTGACAAAACCGAGCATACCAAAATGCAAAGGTTCATACTTCAAGAGTATTAATCGGGAATGCAAATCACTACATGGAAATTTCGCACAAAAACTCAAAGATTGTTCATGAAGAACACAATTGCACATATCATGTGAAGATCTTTTAACATGGATGCCAAACAAAGAATTTTTAACGAACATGCAACCTTTCAAACAGGCAGATTATCACAAATCAATTGAGCAGGCATATTTAAACATAAAGATTTAACACATGAGTTCAAAAAGTTTGCAGGGTCAAACACATGAGAATTTTACGTGACAGACTTTGATCAAACATGTTCAAATTTGCTTAGGGAAAACTAATCCAATGTTGTCAACAAATTTGCCAATGTAGTAATTGTCATAAAAAAAACTGTATATGGCACCTTTTAAAACAAAATCGTTAACAACAGTAAGTGAACAAAAATTATCCAAATCAAGTGACTTTGATTCGATAAACAAAGAATCCTTACCTTCCTTACCTCAATCGCAAGTGGGTGGTAGTCATTCGCGAACTTACCTTTTTCGAACAACCTAAAACACCTCTCGTTTGGAAGGTAATGTAGATGGAATTGGTCGCACAAACTTCTAGGAACCTGAAAAGTTAACTCACAAGAAGATCGAACAGGTGGGTTAGTGGAAATAATCCTCACTTGCTCACTTGTTTTCTCACTCGATTCTTTTTCTTCTGGATCACTCGTTTCTTTTGTTTCAATTTCTTTTTCATCTTCTTTTTCACTCTCAAATTTCTTTTCATTTCCTTTTTCATTTTCTTTTTGCTTTTCAAAGGCTTTTTCAAAGGCTTTTTCAAGTTCTCTCAAGATTCGCTCATTTCTCTCTTACTTGCCTCTTGCCTCTCTTTTCTTTTATTTCATTTTCTTTTCTTCTCTTGCTTTTTCTTTTTCTTTTCTTTTCTTTGTTTCTCTTTACAAGAATGTACAAAAGAACGATGAGAATACAAATCTTGTTCGAAAGATGAAGAACTATTTGCATATGATTCACAATCAAACTTCGTGAAGAATACTCCGGGTAAGATTTCTTTGAAGATCTAGTAGGAGTATGTCTTTCTCTTCGAACGCCATCTTGGAATGAATCAAAATCGTAATCGGCTTCTCGTCTTCTCAAATTTCTTGATGAAAGGACTTTCGATCGAAGTCACTTCTCGAATTCGCTGATGAATATGCGTCATAGTATAAATCTCTTTGTCTCGAAGTAGATGGCGAAAAGGAATCACGATAGGAACTTTTTCTTAAGTAGTAGTCGGGGTATATCTCCGTGGGTTCTTGGTTCCGTTTATGACTTGAAGAACTCGATCACTTTGGTCTCGTTTAGTCACCATTCTTCGCTTTTCTTGAACCAAATATTGGTATTCCGATTCGGTGAACTCTTCGTATGACATGATTTTTGTTGCTAAAAAGAAAATGTTAGATCACAAAACAAATAAATAAAAAAATGAAGTACCTCACCACAAACCTCACAATTTCGCTCGGAAAGAAAATTGGATAACACTCCACTCGTGTTTACACTTGTCTAATGGCTTTTGCTCGCTCTAATGTACTCACCACTCGTGCCTTTTTCCGCTCGTCTCACTCTCGTGAATTCGTATTTTGTTTCAAGAAGACTTATTGCGGCTTAGAGGGTCGGCTTCAAATGGGTTACAAGGATAACGTCGGGTGTAGGGTAGGCTAAACAAGAAAAATAAAATCAAAGTATGTGTGGCGTTTGGGGGGTAGAGGGAATGGTAAATGAATGGATGCTCGGAAGCAACAAAAAAACAAAATAAAACTCACAAGACTTTTCACTTTTGTTTTTTTCTTTTTTTTAACTCGATTTTTTTTGTCACTTTTTTTCCTTTTTTTTGATTTTTTTTTGAATTTTTTTCGTTACGAACCTACTCTGAGCTTGGTACGAACGTCGGCATTCCTCGTTTTAGTAGCTCTGATACCAAATGATGTGATCCGGCTCGGTGGATTGAGTCGATTCACTTTATTGGCCGATCGTTGACGAGGAATAGTTGAGTTATCGGAAATAGGATGAAATAAGGCTAAAGATGCGGAAGCTTTCAAATGGTTTTAAAGGTTGGCTAAGGTGATGGTAAATTTATAAGGGTAGTAGGCTCGATTTAAGTAGAAAAATAAGAAAAATGGAAGTTGATAAATGAAGGCTCGGTTTTGTAAAAAGATATTATAGTTGGGTAAAATCTAGGATAGTCGGTGGAATGGATAAATGAGCTTAAACACCAGAAACGATTCAACACTAAAGTGTCACCCCGATTTCTATTCGGTCAAGGTGGGATTGCAGAATTGTAGAAGGTTGAACGCCACACCAGCAAAGTCAA
>NC_053447.1:44939597-44972703 GCF_007990345.1 Gossypium hirsutum | reverse complement strand
GCTGAATTCAAGCTGAAATCAAGGGCATCCTTGACCAGGGTCATATCAGCCAAGGACAACTCAAGAGTCATTTTCTAAGCCATTAAAGACATTCAAATCAGCTGAATTAAAGTGATTTTATGGAAGGAGTTATTTGGTTCAAAGAATAAGAAAAGACATTAGTTTTTTATGGCACATTAAGTGGATGTTTTTGACCATTCGTGATACGGAGGCGCGCGGACCAAGATCGAGTTGCCAAGTCACGGGAAACTCTTACGAAAGATCCTAGACGAACAGATCTGAAATCAAAAACAAAGATTAAGATTAAAAGCAAATCTGAATTGCATTGAAATTCTCCAAATTCAATTAAATGAGCAGCAAGAAACAAAGAAATAGAATAAGCGTATCAAACAGAATTGAAAGTATGGAAAGGATGCGAATCTGCCCAGGGATTGATTCGGCCAAGAATGCCCAATTTCCAGCAATCAATTGATTCCCAAATTGAAAGAAATCCAATCGGCCAAACCCTAGGAATTGGGGATTTTTGGGTTCGAATGGGTGCTGCCAATAGGAGAACAACTTAAACGATGAGATCTTGAGTTTAATCAATGCTGGAAAACAAACAAGAACAGCAAAATATTAGATATAGATTCGGCATCAACAGAAATAAAGAAAAGAAATTGAATAGCAAAAATTAATGGATAAGTCCTAAAGATCCTTGAAATCCCGAAAGATTTCACAAATCTCTTCAAACGGCTCTAATCTTCCCTCCAAAGAATATCGATGGCAAGAAGAAGGTTGAAGATGGCTCCCACAATCAAAAGATTGTTAAAACAACTTCTAAAGAAAACTCAAGAGAGAATTCTTGGAGAAAACCTCAAAGAAAATTCTGCACTCAACAAATCTGAAATTTGATAGAAAAAATAATAATAAGATGTTTTTACAAAGGGTGGCTGGCCAATGCTTATATAGGCCTCCAACAAATCCTAATCTCACAAGTAACTAATAAAAAATTAAACCTAATTAATAAAATAACAAGGTAAATTCGGCCATGCACTTATATGGGCTGTTTTGGGCCGAATTTTACATGTAATGCTCCTAAAGATTAAAAAAATTAAATTAAACAAGTAAGATATTTACAAATTGGGCCCTTTGACATTTTGGCCTGATTTTCAACTAAGTATGAAGAAATTTCTTGATTGGGCGAGATTTTGGTTATTGGGCCTCGCCTTCAAGAATTTGGGCTCGTGATCCATCTCCTACCAAAATTGGGTCGTTGACGCTCGTAATGGAGATCCAATGCGTTTTGGCTGCAAGATTTGGTTTCTTGGACCAAGATTTCCAAGATTTGAAATCTTGATTTTCTTGATTCTTGAAATCTCTTCGAACAGCAAAATTGGGCCAAGATTCGATTTCTTGATTTTCTTGAAAACAAGAAAGTGAATCTTGATTTTCTTGTTCTCTCGTGTATGCATCTAAGGCCTTGCTAGCAAGCTCTTGAATGGTCCCATTTAGTTTGGACCGCATTTGTCGGGCCTTTGATCTCATTATTGGGCCTTGTGGCAATTTGAGCCCATCACGTTCTTGAACTTGGATTGGGCCTTTATGACTCGTATCATTCCCCCTTCCTCAAAAAGATTCGTCCTCGAATCTAAAAAATCAAATGAACTCGACTTTCCTCGATCGAACGGGACTAATGGCAATTGAGTCCACTGAAAAGAATAGCCATGCAATAGTAAATAGCAACGCAAACAAGCTTGTAGTCCAATTATAAGCATAATAGAACAGGTATAACGCATGTGAATGGACAGATTCAGATTACCATGCATTAATCGACGGTTTATAGATTCACTCACACATGCATTATCAAAAACAAGAATCTTTTTATCAACCATCAAAATAGATTTATCATCAATAAATAAAATAGGACAGTCAAGCACGTTTCGATCTAAGTGTTCATCAACACGGTCTTTGTCGTTATCCGAGGAGTACAAAAGTGTTTCAAAGGTTTCAAGCATCTTACCTTGATAAGCAAAAGAATAAGGGTCGATTTTACCTTTTTCATTTAAAACAAACCTTCGCTCATCGGGGGCATAGTGTAGTCGAATCTCCATTGTTGAGTTAACCTTTGTCAAATGGAACTCAAACTTCATGTACAACCACATAAACTGTTTAAGGCACGAATATAAATTGAAAACAAATTTGGAAAATTTCGTTACCTTATTCTCCAAAACAGATTTGGACAAATTCGAGGATTTTACACAAGGTAAATCAAGAGAATAACAAATCACGCTTCTTTTCATAATGACTTTATCAACCACAATCGAAGAGTAACAATTAATCGGATCAAAATGAGGGGATCTTTTAAGAACTAAGTCACCAAAAGTTTTATCAATAATTTTCAAATCTGCACTGGACTCGGTTTCTAAAATTTCCTTACCTCGCTTACCTTCGGGATCATGTAGTGTGATTTCATCTTTGCCTAAGTTGATCGTATGAAAGCGTCTTTCATTTGAAAGGTATTGAAGTTGAAAGTTATCTTTCGATCTTTCGGGAACCTGAAAAGTAGCAACACAAGAAAAATTCATATCTTGGTTAGTGGAAACATTCCTCACTACCCTTTCCACGTC
Source organism: Gossypium hirsutum (assembly GCF_007990345.1). Taxonomy (NCBI): domain Eukaryota; kingdom Viridiplantae; phylum Streptophyta; class Magnoliopsida; order Malvales; family Malvaceae; genus Gossypium; species Gossypium hirsutum. Next base: position 44,970,094 of record NC_053447.1, on the reverse strand, counting down.
TTTTTCTTTTGTTTCTTTTTCTAATTCATTTTCTCTTCTTTCTTCAATTTCTTTTTCACTCTCAATCTCTTTTTGCTCTTTTTCATTCTCTTTTTCTTTTTCCTCACTTTTTTTAACAGAATTTTTCAGTTTGATTTGGTCCTCATGGACTTGTTCCGGAGTGAGCGGCACTAAGGTGAGTTTCTTTCCTTGATGCTTGAAAGAATACCTATTGGTACGACCATCGTGAGTGACTTTTCGATCCAGTTGCCATGGTTCTCCTAGCAACAAATGGCAGGCTTGAATAGGCATTACGTCGCACACAACTTCGTCTTGATACTTACCGATAGAAAAGGCGATGCGCACTTGTTGAGTGACCTTAAATCGGCCTTCGTTGCTAAGCTCTTGTAGTTGATAAGGTTGTGGATGCTTGGTAGTGGTTAAGCAAAGCTTTTCCACCATCGTCGTGCTGGCTACGTTCGTGCAACTTTCACCATCAATAATAACTCTACAAAGCTTCCTTGTACATGGCAGCGAGTATGAAAGAGATGTTCTCGTTGCTGCTCACTCTTTGGTTTTGCCAAAGAAGGTTGCCCACGATCATGAAAATCATCATCCATTCTAGGGACACGTCGAGGGTCGCGCCTATGGGGCTGGTTATCCCTATCTTTCTTGATTGGATATCGATATTGAGGTTCTTGATTCAATCGTACCTCATTGATGGTAGCAGTCAAGGCTCGAAGAGCAGTAGCCTGTTCATCCAACTGTTGTTGGAATTTTTTAAATATGCCACTATTATTATCACCTGTAGACATTTTTTTTTAAACCTGCAAAACACTCAACACTCAAAAATAAAAGTTATCAAACCTCACCGTTAATCACTCAAAAAGAAAAAATCAAATTCTCAATGAGGTCGAATTCAATCTTGTGAGTTCTTTATCAGAGTTTATATCAACCAATTAGAGAGTGTGAACCAAACTACCAAAGAATCCTAATTTGCACTAGGATGCCAAAAACTGACGAGACACCAATTGATTCGTGTTGCACCGAGGAAGAAGTTGTGCACACGTTTAAATCCTACTAACACAAGAAACAAGAAGGTGTTAGATAACGTAAAGGAAGAATAAAGGTAAACAAATGAAAACCTACAGCTAAGAATCAATAAAAAATGCTGAAAATAGAAAACCCGAAAAACTGCGGAGTAACTTGACAACTTCGTTCGAGGTGTTCCCGATCTCCAAAAATCACGAAATTAAATCTGGAGTGTCCTTATATATTGAATTTTTGATCTGGAAATTTTGGGCACCAAATTCAACCCACTGAATCTTTTTTTAAATTTTTATTGAATTTCATTTTTTTTTATTTTTTGACTTTTTTGACTGATTTTTTTGCGGGAATAATTTTTTTACATTCAATCACAGTGCCAAAAACATGTATGTAAAATTTCAGATCAATAGGACAACGTTTACCCACTCAAATGAATTTTTTTTGAACAATTTTTCTGGGTAAAACTGCTGTTTATGCTTTAAAAAATAGAGATCAGTTTAGAAATCAACCAAGAACACCCAAAACGCCCAAAATCTGATACCAAATGATACGGAGGCGCGCGGACCAAGATCGAGTTGCCAAGTCACGGGAAACTCCTACGAAAGATCCTAGACGAACAGATTTGAAATCAAAAACAAATATTAAGATTAAAAGCAAATCTGAATTGAATTGAAATTCCCCAAATTCAATTAAATGAGCAGCAAGAAACAAAGAAATAGAATAAGCGAATCAAACGGAATTGAAAGTATGGAAAGGATGCGAATCTGCCAAGGGATTGATTCGGCCAAGAATGCCCAATTTCCAGCAATCAATTGATTCCCAAATTGAAAGAAATCCAATCAGCCAAACCCTAGGAATTGGGGATTTTTGGGTTCGAATGGGTGCTGCCAATAGGAGAACAACTTAAACGATGAGATCTTGAGTTTAATCAATGCTGGAAAACAAACAAGAACAGCAAAATATTAGATATAGATTCGGCATCAACAGAAATAAAGAAAAGAAATTGAACAGCAAAAATTAAAGGATAAGTCCTAAAGATCCTTGAAATCCCGAAAGATTTCACAAATCTCTTCAAACGGCTCTAATCTTCCCTCCAAAGAATATCGATGGCAAGAAGAAGGTTGAAAATGGCTCCCACAATCAAAAGATTGTTAAAACAACTTCTAAAGAAAACTCAAGAGAGAATTCTTGGAGAAAACCCCAAAGAAAATTTTGCACTCAACAAATCTGAAATTTGATAGAAAAATAATAATAAGATGTTTTTACAAAGGGTGGCTGGCCAATGCTTATATAGGCCTCCAACAAATCCTAATCTCACAAGTAACTAATAAAAAATTAAACCTAATTAATAAAATAACAAGGTAAATTCGGCCATGCACTTATATGGGCTGTTTTGGGCCGAATTTTACATGTAATGCTCCTAAAGATTAAAAAAATTAAATTAAACAAGTAAGATGTTTACAAATTGGGCCCTTTGACATTTTGGCCTGATTTTCAACTAAGTATGAAGAAATTTCTTGATTGGGCTGGATTTAGTTATTGGGCCTCGCCTTCAAGAATTTGGGCTCGTGATCCATCTCCTACCAAAATTGGGTCGTTGACGCTCGTAATGGAGATCCAATGCGTTTTGGCTGCAAGATTTGGTTTCTTGGACCAAGATTTCCAAGATTTGAAATCTTGATTTTCTTGATTCTTGAAATCTCTTCGAACAGCAAAATTGGGCCAAGATTCGATTTCTTGATTTTCTTGAAAACAAGAAAGTGAATCTTGATTTTCTTGTTCTCTCGTGTATGCATCTAAGGCCTTGCTAACAAGCTCTTGAATGGTCCCATTTAGTTTGGACCGCATTTGTCGGGCCTTTGATCTCATTATTGGGCCTTGTGGCAATTTGAGCCCATCACGTTCTTGAACTTGGATTGGGCCTTTATGACTCGTATCAATTCGGTTACCTTGTTCTAGCATTATAAATAGATGTAGTCAGCCATAGAGGGAACAACTTTTTGCTGAATATAGATGAAATATTTGAATTGTGAGCTATCCAATTCTCTTTGTTCTTTCGGAATTGATTTGACTTATCAAGCATAGCTTGTGGCGTCCATCTTTTCTTTGTTGCTGAACTTATCACCTTTGGTGTGGCGTTCAATATACCTTTGGTTCCTATCATAGTTGATAGTGGGTCAAGGTTCCTTTCCTGTTTCCTTTAACCGAAAACACCTAAAGACCATTTTGAGATTCGGGTCAACAATTCGTTATTGTTGGTTCATTTTCGGTCTTAGCCAATTAATTTGTTATTGTTTCCTCTTTATTTTGTTTATTACCTTTGTTTGAAGCCATTATCTCTATTTTGTTTCATTTTAAAACCGAAACGAATCCATCCTTACTCAATTCACGATTGGGCAACACAAACGACTCAAAACATCACGAGACGAGTTCGTATCAGATTTTCAACTAAATATGTATGGATTTCTTGATTGGGCTGGGAATTTACTTATTGGGCCTCGCCTTTAAGAATTTGGGCTTGTGATCCATCTCCTACCGAAATTGGGTCGTTGACGCTCGTAATGGAGATCCAACGCGCTTTGGCTGCAAGATTCGGTTTCTTGGACCAAGATTTCTAAGATTTGAAATCTTGATTTTCTTGATTCTTGAAATCGCTCCGAACAGCAAAATTGGGCCAAGATTCGATTTCTTGATTTTCTTGAAAACAAGAAAGTGAATCTTGATTTTCATGATTTGAGCCCATCACCTTCTTAAGCTTGGGTTGGGCCTTTGTGACTCGTATCATTAATAATGTTGTTTAATGTGTCTGGACGAATTTAATTAGTCTTGCTACAACCGAATTTAATGATGTCTTAAATGATGTCCAGATGAAGTTAATTGTGGCTGCTGAATTAAATGTGCCTTAGTTGCCGAATTTATTGATGTTTTTCATTAGTTTCATCCGAATTGATGAAGCATATTTATTGATCAAATTGCTGCCAATTTAATTTGTCTGAAGATGCTGATTTTTAATGAGCAGATATTAATGACTGAATTTAATTATTTGTCTGCAGGTTTAATGGCTTGGACGGCATTTAAGGAAGTGGATGTTGGCCGAATTTAATGTACAGCAAGACATGCATTAAAGATGCTGTTCTACATGCAAGGAACGGCATTAAAGGAGTTGCTTGTGCTTTTTCATGTGGCCATTTAATGGACGAAATTAAAGAAGCTGCTTGCTGATTTAATGTGCAGCAAAGCCATGAATTAAATGAGATGTTCCATGCAAAGGACGGCACTAAATGATCTGTTGACTTAGTTCTTTTCTAAACACCTTTTTCGTGCACAGTAAAGGATACATGAATGTGGAGTTGTATTCAAGATGAATTTAGGCTGCTGATTGCTATTCTCCAAGCACCTTTTCGTGGAGACAAAGAACTTGATTGTTCACATTAAATCTGGCCGCCCATTCCATTTTCCCAAGTAAAAGATGCATTCAGCTATGCATTTATTTTGAAGGTGACTATTCGATTATGGCTGCACATACACAAAGGCTGTTTATTATTGAATTCAAATTTTACAGCAAGATGTGCATACATGTGGCAACAACTAGGAGCTTTAATTTCCAGCCTTAATTTCATTCAGCCGAACCTTGCTATGGTAGTTTAATGATTTTTATTTTTTTATTTTTATTTATTTATTTCTTAGTTTTTAAGTTAGATATTGACTATTCAGCTAGCCTAAGCTTTGGCTATAAATAGTTGATTAATTTCATTTGTAAAGGACTTTTGACTTTTGATCATTCGAATAAACTTTGTTCAAAGAGTGAGTTTTCTCCTCTCTAAATTCGTACGAGTTTCGATCTGACTTATCTAGCGTGCTAGTGGCGTCTATCGTTCTCTTTTGAACTTATCACCTTGCTTTGGTGTGGCGTTCAACCCTTCCATAATTTCGCAATCCCACCTTGAACCGAATAGAAATCGGGGTGACACTTTTTAGTGTTGAATCGTTTCTGGTGTTTAAGCTCATTTATCCATTCCACTGACTATCCTAGATTTTCCCAACTATAATACCTTTTTACAAAACCGAGCCTTCATTTATCCAACTTCCATTTTTCTTATTTTTATCCTTAAATCGAGCCTACTACCCTTAAAAATTTACCATCACCTTAGCCAACCTTTAAAACCATTTGAAAGCTTCCGCATCTTTAGCCTTATTTCATCCTATTTCTGATAACTCAACTATTCATCGGGCAATTACGTGAAACGACTCGATTAACCCAGGCCGGATCATATCAACTTGAGAACAAGAGTGAACCAATACTTCGTTTAAAGATTGACCCAAAACTTATAGGTTCTTAAGTTGATAGGATATGGATTGTAAAACCTCGACCCACTATCTATAATAGATAGGAACCTTGGTATATTTTAGAATGAACGCCACACGATATCGTGATGAGTTCGGTTGAACAAAAACGGGTTGACGCCACTAACTAATTAGATAAGTCAACGAAGTTTTTGGACGAAATTTAAGAGAAGAGTTCTCTCAACAATTTGACAGCAATTCGATAATGTTCAAAAGTTTTTTTTACAAAATAAAATCAACACAATTTATAGGCAAATGACTAGGCTAGCCGAATAGCCACCTAAATTCTTAAAAACTAAGTAAATGAATCTATTTAATTAGTGAATAAGATTCAGCCGAATGGGAGCTTGAATGGGCAGCTTCTAGAGCAAACATTGGACTTGGAAACTTGGAGATGTGCATGGCAGCAGCTTGATTCATTTAACATGCTTAATGAGCTCATTTATAATGCAACTATTGCTGAAAAGTGACCAGCAATTAAGGAGCTACTGATCAGCCTTTTGTAATGTGAAAACCTTGAAACGAACAGCCTCCATGTGTGAATTGTTGAAAAGTCCCTAATGTGTGAACACTTAGAACCGAATAGCTTCATCATGTGAAAGGAATTTAACTAGCTGAAAAGTCAGCTTGGGAAAAGAAATCAGCAGCATAATTGCCGAATAGTCATCTTGAAAAATTGGCAAACTTTAGCTGAATGGTCACTTTGGAGTCTTCAAAAGTCAGCACATCTTCTTTAAGTTTTTCATGCACCTAGGACGTCCCAATTTAGTGTACCTGCAGCAAATTCATTCAACAAATTAAATGCAATTTAGACACATTAATATGGTAGCAATTAACACTAAAAATCCATGCATTAAATTTGGCAGCCCCTAGGACAAATTAAAAACATGTTCAAGAATTGGACAACTTAATTATTTAATCATTAATTTGGCTGGACTTAGGACACCATTAATTCATGTAATAAACTTGGACATATTAAGAACATGCATTAAAAATAAAACACATCAATATTTAATATGTCCAGATTTTTAATTAACCTTAAACTAATTAATTATTTAACTAATCAGCAACTAAATTTATTTATTCCAACAAATCAACAAACTAAAAGTGAGCTCCTCGAGCTAAATTTGAGCTAGTTGAACTTGAAGTATATTGCATGGTTTGCTCGGTTCATTGATCTCAAGTTGTCCAGCCACGATATTGCACCAAATTCCATTGATGAATGCCGAAATTCCTTCCTTAAATCTTTTAGATCGAGCACGGGTTATAGGACCCGTTGGAAGCACCAAGGGCTCGTTGGCATCCTTAGTTGACTCCTTTGCCACGGCCGTATCATCCCCTCTCCCTTCGAAACGACTTGTCCTCAAGTCGTCACCTACATCGTAAGGAGATAGGTCAGAAACATTAAACCTAGCACTCACACTATACTCACCGGGAAGGTCGAGTTTATAAGAGTTGTCATTGATCCTTTCCAAAACTTGAAAAGGACCATCACCCCTTGGCAATAGTTTAGATCTTCGTTGGGCCGGGAACCTTTCTTTCCTCATGTGTACCCAAACCCAGTCTCCAGGCTCAAAGATGATTCGCTTTCGACCTTTATTGGCTTTTTGCACATATTGCCTAGTCCTTTCTTCAATGTTCTTTTGCACATTTTGGTGTAAGTCCTTCACAAATTCAGCCTTTCGTTTTGCATCTGCATTCACAATTTGTTCATTAGGCAATGGAATTAAATCTAGTGGTGTTAAAGGATTGAATCCATAGACAATTTCAAAGGGAGAATGTTGAGTTACCGAATGAATAGAACGGTTGTATGCAAACTCTATGTGCGGTAGGCACTCCTCCCATGTTTTGAGGTTCTTCCGAATGATGGCTCGTAACAACGTCGACAAGACTCGATTCACTACTTCGGTTTGCCCGTTCGTTTGAGGATGGTAAGTGGTCGAGAACAAAAGCTTTGTGCCTATCTTTACCCAAAGTGTTCTCCAGAAATGACTCAAAAATTTTGTATCTCGATCGGAGATAATTGTCTTAGGCACTCCATGTAAGCGTACCACATCCCTGAAAAACAAATTAGCAATATGAGAAGCGTCATCAGTTTTATTGCAAGCAGTAAAGTGTGCCATTTTGGAAAATTGATCTACAACCACAAATATTGAATCTTTGCCATTTTTAGTTCTAGGAAGGCCTAGAACAAAGTCCATTGATATGTCGATCCAAGGCCCTTCGGGAATGGGTAGAGGAGTGTACAACCCATGTGGCTTGACCTTCGACTTGGCCCTTTTGCAGGTGATACATCGGTCACAAACTCGCTCCACGTCTCTTTTCATCTTTGGCCAATAGAAATGCTTACGCAAAGTGGCTAATGTCTTTGCAACTCCGAAATGACCCATGAGGCCTCCGCTATACGCCTCATTCACTAAAACATTCCGTATAGAGCCTTGAGGAATACAGAGTTTTCCTTCTCGAAAAAGATAATCATTTAAGCGATAAAATTTCTCACACAATCCAATTTCACAAGCTTTGTACATTTCAGCAAAGTCAGGATCATTTTCATATAAGTCTTTCAAATACGAAAATCCCATTAATTTTGATTCAAGCGAATTTAAAAGAGCATACCTTCTGGACAATGCATCTGCTACGACATTGTCTTTACCTTGCTTGTATTTGATAACATACGGAAAAGATTCCAAGAACTCCATCCACTTGGCATGTCGTTTATTTAACTTGTGTTGTCCCTTGAGATGCTTTAATGCCTCGTGGTTCGTATGAATAACGAATTCTTTGGGCCACAGATAATGCTGCCACATTTCCAAGGCTCGAATCAATGCGTACATCTCCTTGTCGTAGGTAGGATAATTAAGTGTTGCCCCGTTCAACTTTTCGCTAAAATAGGCTACCGGACGACCTTCTTGCATTAACACAGCTCCAATGCCTAAACCCGAGGCATCGCACTCTATTTCAAAGGTCTTGTTGAAATCTGGCAAAACAAGTAATGGGGCGTTAGTTAAAAGATCTTTAAGTAAATTAAAAGAACGCCCTTGTTCATCACTCCAAAAGAAAGCTGAATTTTTCTTAATAACACTAGTCAATGGAGCAGCGACGGTGCTGAAATTTGGAACAAAACGCCTATAAAAGCTTGCCAAGCCGTGGAAGCTTCGAACTTGACTAATGCTCGTGGGCCTTGGCCATTCGCGAATTACCTTAACCTTCTCTTGATCAACTTCGAGTCCCCTCGAGCTGACAACAAATCCTAAGAAAACAACCTGATCAGAACAGAAAGTACATTTCTTAATGTTGGCATATAATGTTTCCTTACGTAACACTTCCAACACAGCTCGCAAATGTGTTATGTGATCTTCTAATGACCTGCTATAGACAAGAATATCGTCAAAATAGACAACACAAAATTTTCCAATAAAAGCTCGTAATACATAATTCATTAAACGCGTAAATGTGCTAGGTGCATTCGTTAGACCGAATGGCATGACAAGCCACTCGTATAAACCTTGCTTGGTCTTAAAAGCCGTTTTCCACTCTTAAGGTCGATTTTGGAGAAGAGTTGCGCCCCGCTAAGTTCATCCAACATGTCATCTAGGCGCGGAATGGGATGCCTATACTTGATGGTGATCTTATTAACCGCTCGGCAATCCACGCACATTCGCCAAGTGCCATCTTTTTTTGGCACCAAAAGTACGGGCACAGCACATGGACTTAGACTTTCCCGTATGTAGCCCTTTTCCATCAATTCGGCCACTTGTTGTTGCAACTCCTTGGTCTCTTCGGGGTTACTACGATATGCAGGGTGATTCGGTATTGTTGCTCCGGGAATGAAGTCAATTTGGTGTTCAATACCTCGAAGAGGGGGTAAGCCACTAGGGACATCTTCCGGGAACACGTCTTCAAAGTCCTGCAACAAGGAAACAATAGAAGATGGAAGTGTAGCTTCCAATTCGTTAGTGTTAAAAAAACTTTCTTTATACATAAGAAAAAGCATCGGTTGACGAAGAAGCAACGATTTCCTAATCTCTTGCTCCTTAGCAAAAACACTCAATTTTTCAATTCTTCGCTCTTCTTGCTCTTTTTGAATATCACTCACTTTCACCTCATTTTCTTTGCTTTTATCTCTCAATTTCAACTCACTTTTTCTATTTGTTTTCTCACTCTTTTTTTCTTTTTCCATCTTTTCTTTTTGTTCCTTTGCCTTCATTTGCTAAACAGAATTTTTCAATTGTACTTGATCCTCGTACACTTGTTTGGGAGTCATGGGAGCCAAAGTCACAATCTTGCCATGGTACTCAAAAGTATATCGGTTGGTGTAGCCATTGTGAATGGCTCATCGATCAAATTGCCATGGCCTTCCCAAGAGGAGATGACCCGCATGCATCGGGACTATGTCGCAAACAACTTCATCACCATATTTGCCTATAGAGAAAGAGATGACGGCTTGTTTGGTGACCTTCAATTCACCACCATCATTTAGCCATTGTAGTTTATAAGGTTGAGGGTGTTTCGTCGTCAGTAATTCGAGTTTTTCTACGAGCATGCTGCTAACGACGTTTGTGCAACTCCCCCCATCAATAATCAAACTACAGACCTTACCTTGAATTAGGCATCTCGAATGAAAGATGTTCTCGCGTTGTTGTTCATCTTCGATGCTTTGAATGCTCAAACTTCGTTTTACCACGAATAACTCTCCTTCAATAGCAAATTCAAGTTCTTCCTCCCTTTCTTCATCGGTAGGATGATCGAGATCATTCTCTTCCTCATCTTCAGATTCGATTTCACCATTAGACTTCAAGGTCATCACCCGGCGATTTGGGCATTGACTTGCTATATGGCTTCACCCAAGACATTTGAAACACTTAATGTCTCGAGTAGAATTGTGCCCAGCTTCATTATTGCTTTTGCTCGCCTCTCCACTTGGTTTAGGGGCTTTTGGAATCGGCAATGGATCTCGTGCCCGAATGGAATTCTCTTTCCTACCAGGTCCTTGACTCCATTTTGGGGTAGGAGATGAATTTGGATAAGCTGCACGCATAGGACTTTTTCTTTTAAGTTGTTTTTTTACCTTGATGGCCATATGCACCATTTCTTCGATTTCAACATAATGATGAAGTTCAACTACGTTGGCAATATCTTTGTTTAATCCAGCCAAAAACCTTGCCATGGTAGCCTCCCGGTCCTCTTCGATGTTGGCTCGAATCATGGCCACCTCCATTTCTTTAAAATAATCATCCACGCTTCGATTTCCTTGCGAAAGGTGTTGTAGTTTTTGGTGCAACTCTCGATGATAGTATGAAGGAATGAACCTTTTGTGCATCAAGGCTTTCATTTCGGCCCATGTGTTGATTGGCCGCTCCCCGTTCCTTCTTCGGCTCGAGATTAGTTGATCCCACCAGATCATTGCATAATCAGAGAATTCAATGGCCACCAACTTCACCTTCTTGCTTTCCGAATAGTTGTGACATTTGAAAACTAACTCGATCTTCTTTTCCCATTCTAGGTACGCCTCCGGATCAGATTTGCCTTGGAATGGGGGAATGGACATTTTGATGTTTCTCAAATCGTCATCTATTCGGCCTCGATCTCGTTGAGGATAATTTTGTTGGACTCTTCGTTGTCCACTTGCATTGGACCCATGTTCACTTTCGGCGTCACTTTGCTCGAGAGATTCATCCTCTAAACCAGCTTGCCGTCTTCGATTTCTCGGAGGACTTAAGGGGGTTCTTCTTCGTTGGACTCTTCCTTCTACACGATCAATTCTTTCTTGAATTGGTTCCATAATTAATTATGATGTTTTAAATATGTCTGAAATTGTTAATATGTATGGCCAAATTTAATGTGCAAATTATTGAGTTCATATGCTGCTAATTTAATGTGTTTGAAATTGATATGAGCTCGCCCATGAAGATAGGTGCCGAATCCATGGAGTTGCCTTTGGGGCCAATTACTCGAGCACGTGCCAAGAAGTTCCAAGATGCTGTAGCAAGCTATATTGCTCGATTGTGGAGTGATGGGTTGATTGCCCATAAAACGCCCAGCTCAACTAGCTTGATTCGCAATTTCCTACAAGCTGATTTTAGCTTGTGTCAGCTCAATTTAGCTCAATTCGGCACTTAATTAGTTCAAGGAGCTGATTAAATTTATTTTTAATAAATTTAATTAGTTGTGTTAGTTTAGAATCAGCTCAAATCATTTAATTAAATAAATGTGTCTTAATCTGGACATTTTTAATTCAGCTTATTAAATATGTTTTCTATTAGTACATGCCTTTAATATGATGTGATCCGGCCTGGATTAATTGAGTCGATTCACTTGATTGCCCGATCGTCGACGAGGAATAGTTGAGTTATCGAAAATAGGATGAAATAAGGCTAAAGATGCGGAAGCTTTCAAATGGTTTTAAAAGGTTGGCTAAGGTGATGGTAAATTTATAAGGGTATTAGGCTCGATTTAAGGATAAAAATAAGAAAAATGGAAGTTGATAAATGAAGGCTCGGTTTTGTAAAAAGATATTATAGTTGGGTAAAATCTAGGATAGTCGGTGGAATGGATAAATGAGCTTAAACGCCAGAAACGATTCAACACTAAAAAGTGTCACCCCGATTTCTATTCGGTTCAAGGTGGGATTGCGGAATTGTAGAAGGTTGAACGCCACACCAAAGCAAGGTGATAAGTTCAAAAGAGAACGATAGACGCCACTAGCATGCTAGATAAGTCAGATCGAAACTCGTACGAATTTAGAGAGGAGAAAACTCACTCTTTGAACAAAGTTCATTCAAATGATCAAAAGTCAAAAGTCCTTTACAAATGAAATCAACAAACTATTTATACTAGTTTCTTATGCTAACCGAATAGTCCATTCATGAACTTAATGATTAAGTAATGAACCTAAATTAAGACATGAACCTTCTAGAAAAATGACCAATGGTGTCCTTGTCCATGTTCGGCCGAATGGGAGATGAATGGGCAGCTTCATGTATGAGCAAACTTTGGAAGCCAATGGGATTGTCTAGGTTCGGCCATGGGATGCATGAAACTCCCAAAGGGTGTCTCTTGGCCGAATAGGTGCTTAGGAAACTCTAAGGGTCCTCCCACATGCATCGATTGTACATGGAACTTGGAAGGGGCCTTGAACCTAGCCATACATGCACTTGCATTGATTACCCCCATTCATGCATGTGTGCCGTCCAAGGGAGATGCACCTTTCAATATGCATTAACCTTCCATGTACATGAATGTATGTCCTCCAAACATTGAACCGGTCCATGCATGTATCCTCCCGTTCAATTAACTTTCCCATGGACCTTGCATTAAATGCCATGAATGTATCTTCCAAATTCGGCTAACCTACAAAAGTAAATAACATAATTAAATAACACACAACTATTCATATAATTATAATTTAAAATAATAACTAAATAACTTAATATCACTAACTAAATTTGAACACAATAATTATAAGTCAACTTATAATAAATTCAGCTAGCTCAAAAATAGTCAAAACACTTAATGAGTTGAAATTGAGCTAGGGGTTTCGGCATGAGCTGTAGCAAACTTAATTATAAACTAAATTAAGACTTAGTTTATTGAAAGAAAGAAAGAAGGAGCTGAAAGTAAGCTCAGTTGAGCTCAAACGAGCTGAAACAAGCTCAAATGAGCTGAGTTGAGCTGGACAGTGCTCGAGGAGCTAGAAATGAGCTAGGATCAGCTTGCCAACAATGCACGGGTCCTTTGGATAGTTGCTTCAAGCTGATTTTGTGAGCTTTGGCCCTTGTTTCGAACCAAGGTTTTGCATTAGAAGCTAAAATAGCTTCTAGGAAATGTTTAGCATAAGCTTGAGTTATAGGTCCTTTAGGCAGCTCGTTTAGATCTTGGTTTGCACTCGAGGATGCCCCGGGCGTGCTCACATCATAATATGTCCATATTAAGTCATAAATTAAATGTGTTTAGTTTAATTACAAAGTTTTAATGTGTCTTGACTAAGACAAATTTATTAGTGGCTGCTAATTAATTTGTCTTAGCCGAATTAATGTGCAGAATTTTAATATGTCCAGCTGCTGATTTCATGAGTATTAAACTTGTCCTAATCACATTTATTTGATGTTTTTTTCAGCTAGCTTAATGGCAAAGAAAGCTCATAAAGAAGGAGCATGTATTTGGGCACATGCATGGACGGCATTTAAAGTGCAACTGCCTTGTGTTTCCAGCTGACTTTTCGTGCAGCTCAATGGACTTCTAGCTGCTGCTTTTGAGCTTCTCCAAGGGCCAATTTCGTGGAGAGCAATGGCCAAAGAGTGTATCATAAATTCCAGCAGCCAATTCACTTGATGGCTACTCATATTCGGCCAAAGAAGCATAATTTTTGAAGCTGTCCATTTCTCTTCTCCATAGCAGCAATTAAGCTATTTTAAAACATTAGTTGAATGTGAATTATCATCATTAAAAGGGCCAGCCGAATCATCTCTTCTAGAAGGATAAGATTCAGATTTTTGTTCATCAATGTATTTGGGAAATTTCTAGGAAGTTTCCTATAGAAACTTAAGGGATAAGAATCTGATTAATAAGCTATTCGGCTGCCTTAGTCCAGCCTATAAATAGACCATGTAATTCACATTTTGAAGGTTAATGAACAATTTGATAGCTTTGCTAAATTGTGAGGTTGTTTTCAACTCTCGTTATTCTCCAAAAACTTGTGAGACTTATCAAACATCTTTGTGGCGTCAAACTTGTTTTTGTTTCTTCCCGAACTTATCACTTTAATCCCAAAAGTGTGGCGTTCGATTCATACTAAGGTTCCTATCACCATTGATAGTGGGTCGAAGTTTCTTTCCATTTAACAAACCTTCCATCCATCCTTACCAACCTAAGCATTCTCCTAAGTTACGGGTTAACACATTCCTATTGTGTTAGTTCGGCTTTCGAATCCTTAGCCAAATTGCTTCCATTGTTTTCTAATTCATTTCCTAAACCAATAGAACCTTTTTGAGCCTAAATAAACCTCTTTCTTCTAGCCTATTTTGTAAAGCCTCAATTTACTCCTAATTCACGATCGGGCGATCTTTGCGACTCAATTCGATCTCGAGGTGAGGGCGTATCAAGTTGGTATCAGAGCTAGCTAAATTGGAGTAAGAATCATCATCTTCGGTATTACGAGATTGTAAAAAAAAATTCGAAAAAAAAAGTTTGTATTCAATTTATTTATTTTTTTCTTCTTTTTTCTTTGTTTATTCAGTATTAAAAAAATTCAGAATTAAAAAAAAAGAAAAGAGAAGTGATTAAAATTCATTTTGAGCTTGTAAAAGCATTGCTTGCTGCCCGAAGGACCACATCTATACAGCCACACTAATTTCCTTCTATTTTCTTTGATTGTTAGCCTACCCGATCCTAAAATATTACCATACCAAGCCTCATCTATTTTGTAAGCCGACCCCAAACGATTTTGATTTGTCAAACTTAGTTTGCGGAGAATTTTGGGAAGTGAAAATTGAGTGGTAAAAGGCAAGAGAGATTAGTGAGACTATTAAAGAGTAGAAAAGCCAAAGTGAGTGTTTATTCTTGTGAGTGATTGGTGAGTTCTTGTTGTGATTCTTTAAAGAATTTTTTTAAAAAAAAAATATGTCACGGAGCCCGGAAAGGAATCCAAACGAGGGAGGTGGATTTCGTCCAATAAGAAACGTTGGAAGGGGAGTGCCGGATCTCACTTTGCAAGGCATTATGCAAGAAATGGAGCGAATGTTTGATCGCAAGCTTGAACCAATTGAAGACCGCCTATATCGAGTCGAAACTCGAAGGCAACGCGAAGTGACTCCGGAAGATGCAAGGCGAGGATGAGAGCAACCAATTGAAAACCATGATGAAGAAGAATCTGAAGGTGATCACTTATCTGAACAAGGAAACCCTCAACGGTTCCAACGAAATCGAGTCCCAAGAAATCGAGACCGTTCGGATGACAATCTCAAAAATGTTAAGATGTCTATTCCGCCGTTTCAAGGGAAGAATGATCCCGAATCTTACTTGGAGTGGAAAAAGAAAATGGAACTCGTCTTTGAGTGCCATAACTATTCGGAAAATAAAAAGGTAAAGCTCGCTGCCATTGAATTCTCGGATTATGCGATCGTGTGGTGGGATCAATTGGTGACTAGCCGAAGGAGGAATGGGGAGAGGCCTATCTCTACGTGGGCCGAAATGAAGGCCGTTATGCGCAAGCGTTTTGTTCCCTCCTATTACCATCGGGAGTTGTACCAACGATTGCAAAATCTCACACAAGGCAACCGAACTGTCGAGGACTACTATAAAGACATGGAAATCGCTATGATAAGAGCCGACGTGGAGGAGGATCGTGAAGCAACAATGGCGAGATTTTTAGCCGGCCTAAATCGGGATATTGCCAATATCGTCGAGCTTCAACATTATGTAGAAGTTATGGACATGGTGCATATGGCAATAAAAGTTGAAAAACAATTGAAACGGAAAGGACCCATGCGGACATATCCAACGGCTTCTACCAACAAGTGGACTCAAGGGACTAGCAAAGCTCCCAATCGGCCTAAGGAGCCTTTCGTTGCTGCCAAACCCAATCAAGTAAGTGCCGATGCTAGCAAAAATAAAAACGAGGCTGTCTCGAATCGTTCTCGCGATATCAAGTGTTTCAAGTGTCAAGGAAGAGGCCACATTGCGAGTCAATGTCCTAATCGACGAGTGATGGTGGTTCGTTCAAATGGCGAGATTGAGTCCGAAGATGAACAAGAGGAGGAGCCTGAAATTCCCATGGAGGAAGGTGAAGAGCTCGAGCTGCCCGTTGAAGGAGAATTACTTGTTGTCAAGAGGAGCTTGAATATCCAAGTAGCCGAGGAAGAACAACAACGAGACAACATCTTTCACACTCGTTGCCATGTTCAAGGTAAGGTGTGTAGTTTAATTATTGACGGAGGTAGTTGCACCAATGTCGCAAGTTCTTTGCTGGTTGAAAAACTTGGTTTAGCCACCACAAAGCATCCATGATGTGATCCGGCCCAGGTTAATCGAGTCGTTTCACAAAGTTGCCCGATCGTCTACGAGGAGTAGTTGGAGTTGTCAAAATTGGGTGATTTAGGCTAAGGGTTGCGGAAGCTTTGAGAGGGTTTAGATGAGTGGTTTGGTGTTGATAAATTCGGTTTAGAATAGAAACAAGGTAGGTTAGAAAAAGGTAATTGATGGAGATGGAAAATAAAACTTAAACGTCAAGAATGTTCAATACTAAAAAGTATTGCCCGAGTCTTATATTGCTTAAGGTGAAATTTGTGGAAGGATAGAAGCGAACCTTGACCCAATACCTATATGGAGGTAAGAACCAAAGGTATAAAAATATGGTTGAACGCCACACCGATTCGATGATAAGTTCAATGGAGTTCGGATTGACACCACTAGCAAGCTAGATAAGTCGCTTCGAGACTCGAACGAAATAGGATAGGAGGAAACCTCACAATCAAGTTTTCAATAATCAAATTCTGTAACCTTTTACAATAAACAAAATAAACTATTTATAGGCTCTCTAATGCCTATTAAAATTCAGCTACTAATGTGTTCACACAACAATTAAAAATGTTCACACTTCAAGCATTAAATCTCTGTTCATGGATAGTGTAAGTTCATGCATGGTTGAATAATCATGTTTCTTCCCAAAACCCGTTCATGCATGCTTAACCAATAAGAAAGCTTCCTTGTTCCATGAATGTGCATCTTCAATTCATATCCAACCCCTCTTGGACAAATGCTAGGTGCATGGGTCATGTATCTCTCTTAATTAAAGCTTTAATGATGGGCTGGTTCATGAATAGCATGTACCTTCTAAATTCGTTCTCCCCTTTGTACATGCACATTATACATTCAATGTGATGAATTAAGGTAATATTTCCTCCCTTTGGACGTTCATGAATCCACCCATACATGTATAGGAGCTGATTGGTCAAATTGAGGTGTGAATGGCTTAGATGCTGCCTTGGGAATACGATCGGCCAAGCTTGTGCTTTAAATTGCTGGACACCTTTTGGCCAAATAGGTGCCTTGGGGAGCCAAATGGATAAGCCACCATTCATTGAAAGAGGCCTTACATGCACCGTCCCATACATTGAACCTATCATGCATGAACCTTGTTTAATTACTCTCCAAATTCAGCTCACCTACAAAAACACATGAACCAAAATTAAATCACATAAAATTCAGCTGAACAAACATTAATATAATTTAGACACACTAATTAAACATAAATTAAATTAGACAAATTTAATAAAGTCTTAACAAGACATATTAAATTTGGCCAAGACACATTTAAAACATGTAATAAGTCAAAACATAATTATGAGCTGTAGT
Organism: Gossypium hirsutum; assembly: GCF_007990345.1. Lineage (NCBI taxonomy): Eukaryota > Viridiplantae > Streptophyta > Magnoliopsida > Malvales > Malvaceae > Gossypium > Gossypium hirsutum. The sequence goes on along the minus strand of NC_053447.1, from coordinate 44,952,373 downwards.
AATTTAAACTAAATTAATAAATTACTTAATTTATTCAGACATTAAAATAAATGAGTTGAAATAAACTTAAGCCAAGCTCAAACGAGCTAAAGTAAGCTAAATTGAGCTCAAACGAGCTAAATTAAGCTCATGTGAGCTAAATCGAGCTGGGAAAAACTAAGATTGAGCTTGTTGAGTTGAGATTGAGCTTCATCTTGCACTTGGGGCCCTCGTGTTTAGGCCAATCATGATAGCAACGAGTGGTGCCACAACATGATGCGATTGAGATCACATCATACCCTCCCTCTTGAAGACGATTTGTCCTCAAATCGGGCCATTTTCTCAAAAAAAAATTTTACATCGTCACCAGCCCCTTTGTCGATGGAATTGGCATAGTTGCTCCCAAAAACCTGGAAATCAGACATGCCTTGAGTAGGACACAATTTATGTTTATACCCTCCCTCTTTAGGAGGGAACCACTTCGAAGTGTCACCTACACAAAAATTAAATAGATTAGTGACACCATGGTTTATAAGTTCAAAAGGTCTTCTTAAGATCTTATGCAAAAATTGAACCAATGAACCAGTGCCGGGATCAAAAGTAAAAACCGTTCTTACCTTTTTCTCCAATGGACACAAACCTAAATCACAAGTCAGTCGAAAAGCATAATCTCGAAAATCAAAATTGCAAAATCCAAACCCTTTTAACAAGAACAAAGAATAATAATCTCCGGGGTCAAAAATAAAGCTTCCTCTTGCTTGGCTTGACGTTAACTTAGGAATGTATATCCCGGGTTTAAAAACGCGATTTTCATTGGTCGTTTCGCAACGCAACAAAAATTTCTTCTTCACCAAGACTTCACACATGTCAAGCAAATAGGAGTTAGGCATACATACATTCGAGCAATCAAATCCTTCATATTTCATTCGCACACGTAAACAAGAAAAGTTCACACCACAATTTAGATAATTCACATGATCATCACAAGCACACAGATTAGATGTCAACTTTTCATCACACAATCCCAAATTTTGTTTGGGCTTACCTGGACTTACTTCTTGATCAATCTTGACAATGATAGGCTCATGAGCAGAAAGATATTTCACATTACTATGTAAAACACATTTATCAACAATCAAATTATGATTTCCAATCAGATCAAGATGAAAAACTTTCTCACAAACTAAGTCTTTGCTAATCTCGTCATCAAGAATCAAGTAAGATTGAGAAGACTCAAATACAGTAGCTCCCTTACATGGCTTACCTTTAAGCACTTGTGAACTAGGGTCATCTACGATCTTACCTTTCTCGACTAATCGAAATCGTTTCTCCTTAGAAAAGTATTGAAGTTGAAATTGATCGATGGGATTTCGAGAAACCTGAAAAGTAGAAACAAAACAAGGAAAATTCATAGGATGGTTAGTAACAACACTCCTTTCTTCTTCACTCTCGTTTCTTCCTTCAATCTCACTCTCTTTTTCGGTTTCCTTTTCTTTTTCGCACTCGTTTTTATTCTCAATCTCATTTTCAATTTTCTTTTCTATCTCACACTCATCTTCTTTTTCTTTCATTTCTTTTTCTTTTTCATTTTCTCGCTCACACTCTTTTTCTTTTTCACATGATGTTTCAATTTCATTACAAAAGTATAAATCATCAAAAAGAGAAACCTTTTGTTGAGAATAAGAAAAGGGTTCTTCACACAAATGGCAATCTTCTCTTTGTGATAGATCTTCCGTAGCCGAGTACTTTGACACTCTTGAAGCACGTTCGCCTCTTCGTAAATAATCCTTTGTAGATGAATAAATTGAGGCACTTGTAGAGACACGTTTACTTTTTCGTTTATCATCTCGGAAGGACTCAAACTCAGAGTTTGCTTCTCTTGGTCTCGAACACCTTGTTGAATAAATGTCTTGATAAGAGTCTCTTGTCGAGTAGTGTCGTCGGGATGATCTTAACTCCGTCTCATGACTCGATGAAATTTGCTTTTGTTGGGCTCTTGTCTCTATTCGATCCAATCTATCATGCAATTTATCAAAATTTGATTTCACAATTCTACGTATCTCTTGCTTCAAATATTGGAAATCTGATTCGGAAAATTCTTGTGACATGATTTTTTTTTTAAAAAAATGATTAAAATAAAATAGAAAGTAAATACCTCACCACAAAAATCTCACGTTTCACTCACAATGGAAATTGGATAGCACTCCACTCGTGTTTACACTCTTCTAGGCTTTTTCTTTGATGTAAAACACACGTGCCTTTTACCTCTCGACCTCGTCTCACAATTTCGTAATTCGTCTCGATAGACTTAATTTGCTGCTTGAGGGTCGGTTTCAAAATAGGTTACAAAGGAATGATGTGGGTGTAAGGTAGGCTAAACAAAATAAAATCAAGGCTAAGTGTGGCGTTGGGATGGGTAAATAATGGTAGGAAGGGAAACTTGATGATCGGAGCAAATAAGAGAGAAAAAATAAAAATAAAAACTCGCAAGACTTTTCACTTTTTTTTAACTTGATTTTTTTTGGTCACCTTTTTTTTTGCTCGATTTTTTTCACTTTTTTTTTGAATTTTTTTTTCAATCAAATTTTTTTTTCGAATTTTTTTTGATTTTTTTTGTTACTCCAATACAATAGTAAGCTAAATACAAGGGAAAAAAAATTTAAATTACAACTCAAACTTTTTTTTTGATTTTTTTTTCACGTTTCGAACCTACTTACGGCCTTATTACGAACGTCGGCGCTCCTCGTTTTAGTAGCTCTGATACCAAATGATGTGATCCGGCCCAGGTTAATCGAGTCGTTTCACAAAGTTGCCCGATCGTCTATGAGGAGTAGTTGGAGTTGTCAAAATTGGGTGATTTAGGCTAAGGGTTGCGGAAGCTTTGAGAGGGTTTAGATGAGTGGTTTGGTGTTGATAAATTCGGTTTAGAATAGAAACAAGGTAGGTTAGAAAAAGGTAATTGATGGAGATGGAAAATAAAACTTAAACGTCAAGAATGTTCAATACTAAAAAGTATTGCCCGAGTCTTATATTGCTTAAGGTGAAATTTGTGGAAGGATAGAAGCGAACCTTGACCCAATACCTATATGGAGGTAAGAACCAAAGGTATAAAAATATGGTTGAACGCCACACCGATTCGGTGATAAGTTCAATGGAGTTCGGATTGACACCACTAGCAAGCTAGATAAGTCGCTTCGAGACTCGAACGAAATAGGATAGGAGGAAACCTCACAATCAAGTTTTCAATAATCAAATTCTGTAACCTTTTACAATAAACAAAAATAACTATTTATAGGCTCTCTAATGCCTATTAAAATTCAGCTACTAATGTGTTCACACAACAATTAAAAATGTTCACACTTCAAGCATTAAATCTCTGTTCATGGATAGTGTAAGTTCATGCATGGTTGAATAATCATGTTTCTTCCCAAAACCCGTTCATGCATGCTTAACCAATAAGAAAGCTTCCTTGTTCCATGAATGTGCATCTTCAATTCATATCCAACCCCTCTTGGACAAATGCTAGGTGCATGGGTCATGTATCTCTCTTAATTAAAGCTTTAATGATGGGCTGGTTCATGAATGGAAGCATGTACCTTCTAAATTCGTTCTCCCCTTTGTACATGCACATTATACATTCAATGTGATGAATTAAGGTAATATTTCCTCCCTTTGGACGTTCATGAATCCACCCATACATGTATAGGAGCTGATTGGTCAAATTGAGGTGTGAATGGCTTAGATGCTGCCTTGGGAATACGATCGGCCAAGCTTGTGCTTTAAATTGCTGGACACCTTTTGGCCAAATAGGTGCCTTGGGGAGCCAAATGGATAAGCCACCATTCATTGAAAGAGGCCTTACATGCACCGTCCCATACATTGAACCTATCATGCATGAACCTTGTTTAATTACTCTCCAAATTCAGCTCACCTACAAAAACACATGAACCAAAATTAAATCACATAAAATTCAGCTGAACAAACATTAATATAATTTAGACACACTAATTAAACATAAATTAAATTAGACAAATTTAATAAAGTCTTAACAAGACATATTAAATTTGGCCAAGACACATTTAAAACATGTAATAAGTCAAAACATAATTATGAGCTGTAGTAATTTAAACTAAATTAATAAATTACTTAATTTATTCAGACATTAAAATAAATGAGTTGAAATAAACTTAAACCAAGCTCAAACGAGCTAAAGTAAGCTAAATTGAGCTCAAACGAGCTAAATTAAGCTCATGTGAGCTAAATCGAGCTGGGAAAAACTAAGATTGAGCTTGTTGAGTTGAGATTGAGCTTCATCTTGCACTTGGGGCCCTCGTGTTTAGGCCAATCATGATAGCAACGAGTGGTGCCACAACATGATGCGATTGAGATCACATCAATCCAACTCCTTACAAGTTACAATGGCTAAATGACGGAGGCGAACTCAAGGTGACGAAGCAAGCAAGGGTGGCATTTTCCATAGGCAAGTACCAAGATGAGGTGGTTTGTGATGTCGTACCAATGCACGCGGGACATTTGCTATTGGGGCTTCCTTGGCAATTTGACCGGCGAGTAGTCCACGACGGCTACACAAACCGATATTCATTTAAGCACCTTGGAAGGAATGTTACATTAGCTCCTCTCACACCGAAGCAAGTGCATGAAGACCAACTCAAGATGAAGCAATCTATTGATCGAGAAAAAGAAAAAGAGAAAAACAAAAAGAGTGAAAAGAAAAAGAAAGAAAAGAATGAGGAGAGTGAGATAAAAACAAGAGTGACAAAAGAAAAAGAGCAAGAGTGTGAAAATAAAAAATAAGTGTTTTTGCTAGAAAAAGAGAGATTCGAAAATTGATGTTGGCAAGGCAACCTATCTTTGTACTTATGTATAAAGAGTGTTTATTGGAAACTAACGAACTTGACAATACTTTGCCTACTCCTATCGTTTCTTTGTTGCAGGAATTCGGAGATGTTTTTCCTGAAGAAGTGCCAAATGGCCTACCTCCCATTCGAGGAATCGAGCACCAAATCTATTTTGTGCCCGGTGCTGCAATTCCAAATAGGCCAGCATATAGAAGTAATCCTGAGGAAACGAAGGAACTAGAAAAGCAAGTAGCCGAATTAATGGAGAAGGGCTACATCCGTGAAAGCTTAAGTCCGTGCGCGGTTCCGGTATTGTTGGTTCCTAAAAAGGATGGATCCTGGCGAATGTGCGTTGACTGCCGCGCTATCAACAAAATCACCATAAAATATCGCCATCCTATTCCCCGCCTCGACGACATGCTTGATGTACTTAGTGGAGCCCAATTGTTTTCGAAGATCGATTTAAAAAGTGGGTATCATCAAATTAGAATGCGGGAGGGAGACGAATGGAAAACTGCGTTCAAAACTAAATATGGTTTGTACGAATGGTTGGTAATGCCATTCGGACTTACCAACGCTCCGAGTACTTTCATGCGTCTCATGAATTATGTTTTACATTCGTTCATTGGAAAATTCTGTGTTGTGTATTTTGATGATATTTTAGTCTATAGCAAGAGCTTGGAAGATCATATTCAACATCTACGTGCCGTGCTTGAAGTCTTACGAAAAGAGGTACTTTATGCCAATTTAAAGAAATGTTCTTTTTGCACTAATGAAGTTGTTTTCTAGGCTTTGTGGTAAGTGCTCGTGGATTAGAAGTTGACCAAGAAAAGGTCAAGGCGATCAACGAATGGCCGCGTCCAACGAACATCAGCCAAGTGAGGAGTTTTCACGGGTTGGCAAGCTTGTATCGAAGGTTTGTGCCTAATTTTAGTTCTGTAGCTGCCCCCTTGACAGGTATAATTAAGAAAAATTCTCCTTTTGTGTGGACTGATGAACAAGAAAATTCTTTTAATAAGCTTAAGGAATGTCTAACTAATGCACCATTGTTGTCTTTACCTGATTTTAACAAAACATTCGAGATAGAGTGTGATGCTTCAGGTATCGGCATTGGCGCTGCTTTGATGCAAGATGGACGGCCTATTGCATACTTTAGTGAAAAGCTTAACGGAGCTACGTTGAATTATCCAACGTATGATAAGGAACTATATGCATTGGTCCGAGCTCTCGAAACATGGCAACACTATTTATGGCCGAAGGAATTCGTAATTCATTCGGACCACGAGGCTCTAAAGCATTTGAAGGGACAAACCAAGCTCAATAAACGTCATGCCAAGTGGGTGGAGTATTTGGAGTCATTTCCGTACGTGATCAAGTATAAAAAGGGTAAGGAAAATGTTGTAGCCGACGCCCTATCACGAAGGTACGCACTTGTCAATTTAATGGATTCTAAATTGCTTGGTTTCGAATTTATCAAAGATCTTTATAAATCTGATGCTGACTTTGGTGAAATTTATGAGTCTTGTTCGCATGGTGCTTGTGAAAAGTATTTTCAGCATGAGGGCTATTTATTTCGTGAAGGCAAGCTTTGTGTGCCTCAAAGTTCTGTGAGAAACGTCCTTGTAGAAGAAGCTCATAGCGGAGGACTTATGGGCCACTTCGGAATTGCTAAAACTTTAGCAATATTGCATGAACATTTCTATTGGCCCAAAATGAAACGTGACGTAATAAGGAAATGTGATCGTTGCATCACTTGTAAGAAGGCAAAGTCACGAATCAAACCGCATGGATTATACACCCCGTTGCCTATTCTTGATGCTCCGTGGGTAGACATTTCAATGGACTTCGTTCTGGGCCTTCCAATAACCAAAAGAGGGAGAGATTCAATATTTGTTGTTGTAGACCGTTTTTCAAAAATGGCCCATTTATACCTTGTAATAAAACTGATGATGCTACTAACGTTGCTAGTCTGTTTTTCAAGGAAGTTGTTAGATTGCATGGGATCCCTCGAACCATTGTCTCTAATCGCGACACAAAGTTTCTAAGTCATTTTTGGAGGACGTTGTGGGGGAAATTGGGCACCAAACTTCTATTTTCGACGACATGCCACCCTCAAACGGATGGCCAAACCGAAGTAGTCAACCGTGTGCTATCAACTTTGCTTCGAGCTATTTTGAAAAAGAATTTGAAGATGTGGGAAGATTGCTTACCTCATGTGGAGTTCGCATACAATCGAACCGTTCATTCTGCTACGAAATTTTCTCCTTTTGAGGTAGTATACGGTTTTAATCCCATTACTCCTCTTGATTTGATTCCTATGCCTTCTAATGAATTAGTACATGTAGATGGCAAAAAGAAGGCCGAATTTGTTAAGCAATTGCACAAAAATGTTAAGGATAATATTGAGAGGAGAACTGAACAATATGTTCGAGGGGAAAATAAGGGGCGCAAACGAGTCGTGTTCGAACCCGGTGACTGGGTTTGGATCCACATGCGCAAGGAACGGTTTCCCGATCAAAGGAAATCCAAGCTTCAATCAAGGGGTGATTGCCCTTTTCAAGTATTGGAACGGATCAATGACAACGTCTACAAGATTGACCTACTGGGTGAGTATGCAGTGAGTGCAAGTTTTAACGTTGCTGACCTTTCTCCTTTTGATGTAGGTGACGATTCGAGGACGAATCGCTTCGAAGAGAGGGAGGATGATATGAGCTCGCCCATGAAGATAGGTGCCGAATCCATGAGTTGCCTTTGGGGCCAATTACTCGAGCACGTGCCAAGAAGTTCCAAGATGCTGTAGCAAGCTATATTGCTCGATTGTGGAGTGATGGGTTGATTGCCCATAAAACGCCCAGCTCAACTAGCTTGATTTGCAATTTCCTACAAGCTGATTTTAGCTTGTGTCAGCTCAATTTAGCTCAATTCGGCACTTAATTAGTTCAAGGAGCTGATTAAATTTATTTTTAATAAATTTAATTAGTTGTGTTAGTTTAGAATCAGCTCAAATCATTTAATTAAATAAATGTGTCTTAATCTGGACATTTTTAATTCAGCTTATTAAATATGTTTTCTATTAGTACATGCCTTTAATATGTCCATATTAAGTCATAAATTAAATGTGTTTAGTTTAATTACAAAGTTTTAATGTGTCTTGACTAAGACAAATTTATTAGTGGCTGCTAATTAATTTGTCTTAGCCGAATTAATGTGCAGAATTTTAATATGTCCAGCTGCTGATTTCATGAGTATTAAACTTGTCCTAATCACATTTATTTGATGTTTTTTTCAGCTAGCTTAATGGCAAAGAAAGCTCATAAAGAAGGAGCATGTATTTGGGCACATGCATGGACGGCATTTAAAGTGCAACTGCCTTGTGTTTCCAGCTGACTTTTCGTGCAGCTCAATGGACTTCTAGCTGCTGCTTTTGAGCTTCTCCAAGGGCCAATTTCGTGGAGAGCAATGGCCAAAGAGTGTATCATAAATTCCAGCAGCCAATTCACTTGGTGGCTACTCATATTCGGCCAAAGAAGCATAATTTTTGAAGCTGTCCATTTCTCTTCTCCATAGCAGCAATTAAGCTATTTTAAAACATTAGTTGAATGTGAATTATCATCATTAAAAGGGCCAGCCGAATCATCTCTTCTAGAAGGATAAGATTCAGATTTTTGTTCATCAATGTATTTGGGAAATTTCTAGGAAGTTTCCTATAGAAACTTAAGGCATAAGAATCTGATTAATAGGCTATTCGGCTGCCTTAGTCCAGCCTATAAATAGACCATGTAATTCACATTTTGAAGGTTAATGAACAATTTGATAGCTTTGCTAAATTGTGAGGTTGTTTTCAACTCTCGTTATTCTCCAAAAACTTGTGAGACTTATCAAACATCTTTGTGGCGTCAAACTTGTTTTTGTTTCTTCCCGAACTTATCACTTTAATCCCAAAAGTGTGGCGTTCGATTCATACTAAGGTTCCTATCACCATTGATAGTGGGTCGAAGTTTCTTTCCATTTAACAAACCTTCCATCCATCCTTACCAACCTAAGCATTCTCCTAAGTTACGGGTTAACACATTCCTATTGTGTTAGTTCGGCTTTCGAATCCTTAGCCAAATTGCTTCCATTGTTTTCTAATTCATTTCCTAAACCAATAAACCTTTTTGAGCCTAAATAAACCTCTTTCTTCTAGCCTATTTTGTAAAGCCTCAATTTACTCCTAATTCACGATCGGGCGATCTTTGCGACTCAATTCGATCTCGAGGTGAGGGCGTATCAGAAATGCATTTAACTTGCTGATTTAATTTGCTGCAGGTTCATGAACGGATTGGTGCAATGTTTGGGAGTGTGCATGCACAATTGAGGTTCAATGGATGGCATTTAAAGGAGCACATGCATTTGGGACGTTCATGCAAGAGGGAGTTGCTGAAAGTTCATGTATTTGAAGATTCATGGATCATATTTATAGGGGAAAATACATGGGACGTTTCATGCATGATTCATGCATTTTCAAGATGACCATTCAAGTATTTTAGGCACATTAATGCCTCATTCAGCCAAGGGAGATGTAGGATCATTAAAGAGCTGCACATTCATGGAATTATGGAGATTCTTCAAGGCTAAGGATGCATGAATGCATCAAGTGAAGCATCATGATGGTTCGACCAATTCATGTACCATCTTCAAGCATGAACTGGATTTTAATGCTATTTGTGTGAACATGTTAAATACCTGTGTGAACAGAATTTAAGTTAGTGTGAACAACATAGATGCCGAATATCAATAGGCATTTTAGGCTTATAAATAGCTTACTTGTTTATTGTAAAAGGTTACAGAATTTGATCAATTAAACTTAATAGAACTTTTGTTCTTGTGAGGTTACCTCCTCTCTTCTTTCGTTCGAGTCTCGAAGCGACTTATCTAGCTTGCTAGTAGTGTCAATCCGAACTCCATTGAACTTATCACCGAATTGGTGTGGCGTTCAACCATCTTCCTATACCTTTGGTTCTTACCTCCATATAGGTAACGGGTCAAGGTCCACTTCTATCCTTCATCAAAATTCACCTTAAGCAATATAAGGCTCGGGGCAATACTTTTTAGTATTGAATCATTCTTAAAGTTTGAGTTCTTTATCCATTTCCATTTATTTATCATCTTTGTAACTTAATTCTTTATTAAACCGAACCTATCTTTCATCAAACCAAAACCCATCCTTTGAACCCATTTTGCCTACCTTCCGCTTATAAAACATTCAAACTCCATCTATCTACAAATTTGAACGAGCTTCTCATCGACGATCGGGCATCTTAAGTGAACCCGACTCAATCAATCGGGCCTGTTCACATCATGGCCGAAATCAGCATCATCATCATTTAGCTCCTTAATATGTTCAAACCCTAAGACTTTAGCATTCAATGTAGTTATTAAAGCATATCGTCTAGACAAAGCATCCGCAACTACATTATCTTTACCTGTTTTAAATTGTATCACATAAGGGAATGTTTCAATGAATTCTACCCATCGGGCATGTCCTTTACTCAACTTACCTTGTCTCTTTAACCATTTAAGGGATTCATGATCTATATGTATGACAAACTCATTATGCAGCAAATAATGCTAATAGTTCTTTGTCATAAGTCGAGTAGTTTAATTGTGCACCATTCAATTTCTCACTAAAATAAGCAATCGATTGCTTATATTGCATTAAAACGGCGCCGATTCCAATTCCTGAAGCATCACACTCAAGTTCAAAAGTTTTAGAAAAATCAGGTAATTTAAGAAGAGGAGCAGAACATAACTTAGCTTTTAGGGTCTGAAAAGCCTTTTCTTGGGTTTCACCCCATTTGAAACCCACTGATTTCTTTATAACTTCTGTCAATGGGGCAGCAATAGTAGAGAAATCTTTTAGAAATCGTCTATAAAAACTAGCTAAACCATGGAAAGATCTCACCTCAGTTACTGATTTAGGACTCGGCCACTCCTTGATTGCCTTGACTTTGTCCTCATCGACATGAATACCTTGAGCACTAACTATGAAACTTAAGAATATTAGTTTATCACAACAGAATGTGCATTTATCAAGGTTGGCAAATAATTTTTTAGCTCGCAGAATATCCAAAACGGTTCTAACATGGAAAACATGATCATCTAATGTCTTGGAGTAAATTAAAATATCATCAAAATAAACCACTACAAATTTACCCAAGTGAAGCCTTAAAACATGATTCATTAATCTCATAAATGTACTAGGTGCATTAGTAAGGCCGAAAGGCATAACTAACCATTCATACAATCCAAATTTTGTTTTAAAGGCTGTTTTCCATTCATCCCCTTCCCTCATTCGAATTTGATGATAACCGCTTTTTAAATCAATTTTAGTAAATATAACTGAACCATGTAATTCATCAAGCATATCATCAAGTCTAGGAATTGGGTGTCGATACTTTACCGTTATTTTGTTGATTGGATGGCAATCAACACACATTCGATAAGTACCATCTTTCTTTGGTACAAATAAGACAGGAATGGCACAAGGATTAAAGCTCTCACGAATGTACCCATTTTCTAGTAACTCCTTAACATGCCTTTGCAATTCCTTTGTCTCCTTGGGATTGCATCTATAGGCTGGTCGATTTGGAATTGAAGCTCCGGGTACTAAGTCAATTTGATGTTCTATCCCCTCGTAAAGGTGGTAAACCTTTAGGGGTCTCACTAAAAACATCCTCATAATCCTGCAAAAGAAACTGAAACACACTAGGTAAATTTTTGTTAATGTTAGATAAAGATAAATAATTTTGCCTAAACCTCACAAGGATACAAGGCTGTTTATTGAGTAGGGCTCTCCTCACATCTTTTTTTGTTGCCAAAAAATTTTTCCCGCTCATTTTACCACTTGTGGATTCACTCACCTTTGGGCTTTTTAAATTTTGACTTTTTCCACTATTAGCCTCTTTTCTCTCTGTCTTTTGTACTTGCCCTTTCTCCCTTACCCCCTCACAAAATTTCATCATTTTCAATTGATCTTTATATACATCAGTAGGATTTAAAGGAGCAAAAGTGAATTTTCTACCTTTAAACACAAGGGAGTATCGATTAAGTTTACCTTGGTGTGTAACATCACGATCAAATTGCCAAGGCCGTCCAAGGAGCAAGTGTGCCGCATGCATTGGGACATCACACCATACTTCATCGTCATAATTCCCGAGTTTAAAAGTGTCCAAGGACTGTTTCATAACTTTAACTTCGAAACATTCATTAAGCCACTAAAGGTGATATGGCTTAGGGTGTTTGGTACAAGGCAACTTTAAAGAATCCACCAAATAGCTACTCACTACATTTGAGCAACTCCCACTATTAATAATGAGTGAACATAAGTTACCTTTAATAAAACACCGAGAATGAAAAATATTGGTGATACGAGTCACAAAGGCCCAACCCAAGCTTAAGAAGGTGATGGGCTCAAATCAAGAAAATCAAGATTCACTTTCTTGTTTTCAAGAAAATCAAGAAATCGAATCTTGGCCCAATTTTGCTGTTCGGAGCGATTTCAAGAATCAAGAAAATCAAGATTTCAAATCTTGGAAATCTTGGTCCAAGAAACCGAATCTTGCAGCCAAAGCGCGTTGGATCTCTATTACGAGCATCAACGACCCAATTTCGATAAGAGATGGATCACAAGCCCAAATTTTTAAAGGGGAGGCCTAATAAGCAAATCCAGCCCAATCAAGAAATTTCTTCATACTTAGTTGAAAATCAGGCCAAAATGTCAAAGGGCCCAATTTGTAAACATCTTACTTGTTTAATTTAATTTTTTAATCTTTAGGAGCATTACATGTAAAATTCGGCCCAAAACAGCCCATATAAGTGCATGGTCGAATTTACCTTGTTATTTTATTAATTAGGTTTAATTTTTTTAGTTACTTGTGAGATTAGGATTTGTTGGAT
>NC_053447.1:44912669-44939097 GCF_007990345.1 Gossypium hirsutum | reverse complement strand
TCAACCGAGCCGGATCACATCATTGGCTAGTTGAATAGACACCATCTCTTACCAGCTCCTTAATGACATTCAAAGGCTTGATTAATTTCTCTTAAAAGCTTCAAAAACGGCTGGAAGTGGAAGTGTTGCTGCTGAATTTTAAAGGGCATAAAATGCTCTTTAAAAACTCCTTTTAATGATCTTTAAGCTCCTTTTTTTAACAGCCCCTTTAATTGTAACTCAAAAGAACTTGAACAGCCATTTATTAAATGTGTAACAGCCTTGAATTGTAACCACTATAAGCTAAAAAGTCACCTGCAATAAACACATTAAAATACTTATTAATCATAACACATATTAAACTTACTTAAATAAATGAACTAAAGCATATATGCAATAATTATTCTAGCAACTAGTTTAATTAAAGAAGCATAATTTAAAGAACTTAATTTATGCATCAATAAATAATCCTAGGAACTAGATCAATTAAGAAGCATCTTATTTAATAAAGTTCAATAACTAACTCATGTATTAAAACTTTAAGATAAGTTAAATTAATTGATCAGCAACTTATTTATTAAACTAAAACAAGTTAATTAAAGGAAACAAATTCAGCTTGCAATAAATTGCAAGTAACGCCTTTTGAACGGTTTGAAGCACGACTATCAAATCCGGCCACTCCCTCTTCCCAAGCTCGTTCCACATAGCTTGCTATTGCATTTCGAAATCTCTTAGCTCGTGATCGAGTTATTGGTCCTCGTGGCAGCTCAATGGATTCGGTAGTAATGTCCCGGGCTAAGGTTGCATCATTCCCCCCTCTTCGAGGTGATTTGCTCCCAAATCATCACCTACATCGAAAAGAGATAAATCAGCAACATTAAAAGTAGCACTAACCCCATACTCACCAGGTAAATCTAACTTATAAGCGTTATCATTAATTCTCTCCAAGACTTGAAAAGGTCCATCTCCTCGTGGTAATAGTTTGGATCGTCTTTGAACGGGAAATCTCTCCTTGCGCATGTGAATCCAAACCCAATCACCAGGTTCAAATATTACTCGTGTACGGCCCTTGTTAACTTGATGTGCATATTGCTCCGTTCTTCGTTCAATATTATCCCTAACTCGCTGATGTAATTGTTTCACAAAATCTGCCTTTTTCTTTCCATCTACATGCACCAATTTATCAAAAGGTAAAGGCAATAAATCCAATGGAGATAAGGGATTAAATCCATACACTACCTCAAATGGTGAAAACTTGGTAGCTGAATGTACCGATCGATTGTATGCAAATTCAATGTGAGGTAGACACTCCTCCCAGGTTTTTAAATTCTTACGTATAATGGCCCGTAGTAGTGTTGACAGAACTCTATTAACAACCTCTGTTTGGCCATCAGTTTGGGGATGACTTGTTGTGGAAAATAATAGCTTAGTTCCAATCTTTCCCCATAAAGTCCTCCAAAAGTGGCTGAGAAATTTAGTGTCTCGATCCGAAACAATGGTTCTTGGAATTCCATGCAATCATACAATCTCCCTAAAAATAGATTGGCAACATTTAAAACATCGTCAGTTTTGTTACATGCAATGAAATGAGCCATTTTTGAAAACCGATCAACTACAACAAACACAGAATCTTTGCCATTCTTTGTTCTAGGAAGACCCAAAACAAAGTCCATAGAAATATCCATCCATGGCATTTCTGGAATCGGTAATGGAGTATAGAGTCCATGTGGCTGGACCCTTGATTTCGCCTTCTTGCAAACAATACAGCGATTGCACACTTTAGCCACATCTCGTTTCATCTTTGGCCAATAAAAGTGTTCTTGAAGAACGGCCAAAGTTTTGGCAATACCAAAATGTCCCATTAAACCCCCACTATGTGCTTCATGAACCAGCAAATTTCTAGTTGATCCTTGGGGTATGCACAACTTATTTTCTCGAAATAGGAATCCATCTTGCTGATAGTACCTGTCATACGCACCTTGCACACATAACTTGTAAACTTCTCCAAAATCAGAATCATCAGCATATAATTCCTTTAAATAAGCAAAACCAAGTAACTTAACATCCAAATAATTTAAAAGAGCATACCTTCGCGATAAAGCATCTACAACGATATTTTCCTTACCTTGCTTATACTTAATCAATTATGGAAAGGATTCTAAGAATTCTACCCATTTTGCACGTCGTTTGTTAAGCTTAGTTTGCCCTCTCAAATGCTTCAAAGCCTCATGGTCCGTGTGTATAACGAACTCCTTAGGCCAAAGGTAATGCTGCCATGTTTCTAATGCACGTATCAATGCGT
This sequence comes from Gossypium hirsutum, assembly GCF_007990345.1. NCBI lineage: Eukaryota > Viridiplantae > Streptophyta > Magnoliopsida > Malvales > Malvaceae > Gossypium > Gossypium hirsutum. The sequence goes on along the minus strand of NC_053447.1, from coordinate 44,936,816 downwards.
ACATTTCTTTGTCATATGTGGGATAATTGAGCGTAGCTCTATTAAGTTTCTCGCTAAAATAAGCCACCGGTCGCCCATCTTGCGTTAAAACCGCACCTATTCCTATTCCAGAAGCATCACATTCTACCTCGAAAATTTTGTTAAAATTCGGCAAACATAAAATTTTGTTAATGGGGCAGCAAGAGTGCTAAAATTCGATACAAACCTCCTATAGAAGCTTGCAAGGCCATGAAAGCTTCTAACTTGGCTGATGTTATTCGGTCGTGGCCATTCTTGTATTGCTTTAATCTTCTCTTGGTCCACCTCTAATCCATTCGCACTTACAACAAAACCTAGAAAAACAACTTTGTCAGTACAAAAGTTACATTTCTTAAGGTTTGCATACAATACTTCCTTTTGTAAAACCTTCAAAATAGCATGCAAATGTTCAAGATGTTCAGTTAATGATTTGCTGTAAATTAAAATATCATCAAAATAAACTACGCAAAAACGACCAATGAATGACCTCAAAACGTGGTTCATCAACCTCATGAAAGTACTCGGTGCATTGGTGAGGCCAAAAGGCATCACTAACCACTCATACAAACCGTATTTAGTCTTAAACGCAGTCTTCCACTCGTCCCCCTCCCGCATACGAATTTGATGATACCCGCTTTTCAGATCAATCTTAGAGAACAATTTTGCTCCACTAAGCTCGTCTAACATATCATCAAGTCTAGGAATGGGATGTCGGTATTTGACGGTAATTTTGTTGATAGCTCGGCAATCTACGCACATCCTCCATGAACCATCTTTTTTAGGCACCAACAGAACGGGAACCACACATGGACTTAAACTCTCCCGTATATAGCCTTTTTCCATTAATTCCGCCACTTGTCATTGCAACTCTTTAGTTTCCTCTGGGTTGCTTCGATAAGCTGGTCGATTTGGAATTGTAGCTCCTGGAATAAAGTCTATTTGGTGTTCAATACCTCGAAAAGGAGGCAATCCACTTGGCACATCTTCCGGGAAAACGTCTTTGAATTCCTGAAGCAAAGAAACAATAGACAAAGGTAAAGAATTATCAAGTTCGTTAGCATCAAATAAGCATTCCTTGTACATAAGTACAAGTACGGGTTGATGCAACAACAATGATTTTCTTATCTCTTTTTCTCTCGCAAATACGATCATTTTACCACTCTCAATTTCTTTTTGACTTTCTTGTTCCTCTCGTACTTTTACCTCCACTCCCTCAATTTTTTCTTTCTTTTTTTCATTTTTCTTGTCTCTCTCTCTTTCAATCTTTTCCTTCAACTTCAATTGATCTTGGTACACTTGCTTTGGAGTCAATGGCGCTAAAGTTACATTCTTGCCTCGATGCTTGAATGTATAGCGATTTGTATAACCATCATAGATCACGCGCCTATCAAACTGCCATGGACGTCCCAAAAGTAGATGTCCCGCATGCATAGGAACTACATCGCACACCACTTCATCTTGGTACTTTCCAATAGAAAATGCCACCACAGCTTGTTTTGTTACTTTCAGCTCACCTCCATCATTTAGCCATTGCAACTTGTATGGAGTTGGATGTTTAGTTGTAGCCAAACCTAGCTTTTCCACCAACATAATACTAGCTACATTAGTACAGCTACCACCATCAATGATCATACTACATACCTTGCCTTGAATGTGGCATCGAGTGTGAAAAATATTCTCCCTTTGTTGATCAGTTTCAACACTTTGAATACTGAGGCTACGCTTCACCACAAGAATTTCTCCTTCAACGGGTAACTCTAAATCTTCATCATCGGAAGTGATGTGAGCTTGCCTACGAACCAAATGGAGAACGAACAAGAAGCTATTAAGCTGCCCATTGGTCCAATAACGCGAGCTAGAGCTAAACGATTTAAAGTTGCTATTTTAGCATTGGTGGAACGGATTGAGGAAAATGAAAGCAAAGAGCTTAAAGACGAGCTGAATATTTTCAACTTCTTTGAAGTTGAAATTCGTTCTAGCTAATTAAATTGCTGCTGGATTTTAAACCATTTAAATAAGCATTTAATTAAGTCTTATTACAGCTTATTAATATGTTTTTATTTAATATAAGTGTTTAATATGTCTTAATTTAGTTACATTAAAGATGTCTTGATTTCGTTTAGTTTGTCTAAATTATTACATGTCTTAAATCTGTTCAACCGAATTTGTGTCATGCTTTATTAATATTTAAGTTGTTTCAATGTTAAATTAGGATGTTCACATTATGTATTTACTTAGTTCAGCTTAATTTGATTGAAATTAATTAAGTTCATGTGTGCTTTTAGGTACAGCCGAATTTGAAGATTCATTGGGCAGATTCATGCATGAAGATTCAATGGATGTGAAGATGCATGCATGTTGGGTTCAATGCACCAAATGATACATGCATGGACTATATTAAAGATGGTGTGCTGATTGTTGAAGTTCTCTAAGTGACCATTCGGCCAAAAGAGATGATTTTCCATTCTCCAAAGCTGCCATTTATTTCCTTCACATTGCTGGGTACATTGTGGCTATTCGGTTCATGATGTTCACACCTTATGGTCATTCAAAACCGTCCATTCACACTTCCAAATGACTGTTCAAGTTGCTACTTAATGATGGTAATTTTTCAGCAAGAGTTGCTTCATTATTGACCTTATTAAACTCCATTGGCCGAATGTAGCTGCTGCCAATTTTCCAAGTTCGTTGAAGCTCTTCCTTGGTCTATATTCAGCCGAACCTTGATTCAAGACCATTCATGGATCTTAGCTCAAAATTAGTTCAATGTTTACTTAGTTTTTAAGTATTGAACTTGACTATTCGGCTACTAGTCACTTAAGCTATAAATAGTTCTTGAATTTCTTGTAAAAGGACTTTTTGCCAAATTTCTGAATGAAATATAATTTTAGTGAGAAATTCACTCTCTTTATTCTCCAAAGCTCAAATTGACTTATCTTCAACGAGTGGCGTCAATCTGACTTTGTTCGAACTTATCACCCATTGGTGTGGCGTTCTTCATACCGTAGGTTCCTATTTTGCTAAATAGAGGGTCTCAGTTTTTATCCTATTTCCATTTCTTTCTTTGAAACCTTAAGCCCGGGTCCTTATTTGATAATAAGGGTTCGATCTTGTTTCATCGAATTACCCAGCAAACAACAACCCATCAAACTCCTTTGTTCCTAAAGCCATCCAACTTCAAACACCAAGACTTGAATTTGATTCAATTCCGACACTACCTAATTTCGATCGGGAAAGATTACGACTCGTCTTTACATCCGAAACGAGCTCGTATCAGGATGGCATTTCAGGTTCATTTTCATCCTCTTCCTCCGACTCAACTTCTCCATCAGCTCTTATCACCATAATTCGTCGATTGGGACATTGACTAGCTATGTGCCCTCGGCCTTGACACTTGAAACATCTTATATGTCTCTCGTGCGATTTGGCGCTTGCTCATTTTTATTTCGACTTGTCTCTCCAATGGGTTGATTTGATTTAACTGCTACAGTCGGCTCTTTTGTTCTAACAGGGGGTTTGTTGACTCCTTGATTCCATTTGTTGGTTGAAGAATTGGCATAGGGTCTACTAACTCCTTTTCGCTTAAGTTGCTTTTCAACCTTAATCGCCATGTGAACCATGTCCATCACTTCAACATAGTGTTGTAGTTCAACTATGTTGGCAATGTCACGATTTAAACCCGCAAGGAACCTAGCCATGGTTGCCTCTTGATCCTCCTCGATATTAGCTCGAATCATCGCTATCTCCATCTCCTTATAATAATCTTCAACACTTCTATTTCCTTGAGTAAGGTTTTGAAGTCGTTGATAAAGATCTCGGTGGTAGTATGATGGAATAAATCTTTTCCGCATGACTGATTTCATTTCTCCCCAAGTAGAGATGGGTCTTTCACCATTTCGTCGTCGACTAGTTACAAGCTGGTCCCACCACACTATGGCATAATCAGAAAACTCAATTGCTGCGGGTTTCACCTTTTTACTCTCTGAATAGTTGTGGCAATCAAAAACAAGCTCAATCTTCTTTTCCCACTCCAAATAAGCTTCAGGGTCATTCTTACCTTGGAATGGTGGAATTGTCATCTTGATATTCTTAAGATTGTCATCTGGTCGTTCACGATCTCTAGGACCTCGTTGTCGTTGACGGCCTCGACGTCGTACACTTTGGGCAGATGAGTGATCACTTTCTTGTCCACTTGCTTCATAAGGATCTTGAATTGGACGTTCTCGCTCTTGTCTTGCATCTTTCGGAGTCATCTCACGTTGTTCTCGTCTCTCAACTCGATATAATCGATCTTCAATTGGTTCAAGTTTTCTATCAAATAATCGCTCCATCTCTCGCATAATTGCTTGAAGGGTAAGATCTGGCACTCCTCCTCCAACATTTCTTACGGGACGGAACCCTCCTTCCACATTTTGATTTCTTTCTGGACTTCGTGACATATTTTTTTTAAATGAACTCACAATAAAGAATCTCACTATCCACTCACAAAGAAATCTCACTTCCTTGGCTTTTATACTCTCGAATAAACTCACCACTCTCTTGCCTCTTTCCACTCACTCCTCCTCTCTAAGTTCTTAGGAATTATTTAAACTTAAAAAGCAATTGTTGTGGGTCGGCTTACAACCTTGATGTTTGGGCTTGGTAAGAATATTGTAGGACAAAGGAAAGTAGGCTTGAATCAAGAAATGAAAGGTTGGATGTGGCGAAATAGTAGAAGGTAGTAATAACTATAATTTGGGCAGCAAACAACAACAAAATTTCAAAACTAGCTTCTTCTTCTTTTTTTCACGAAATTTTTTTTTTTCACGAATTTTTTTTTCACGAATTTTTTTTTTCAACTTGATATCCAATCTCTTGAGTTTGAATGGAAACCAAATTTTTTTTTTCAATTTTTTTTTCAATTTTTTTTTCGAAATTTTTTTGAAGAAACTACTATACCGTATTGCCGACAATGTCAATTCTTACTCCAAATTCGCTAGCTCTGATACCAATTTGATACGAACTCGTCTCGTGATATTTTGAGTCGTATGTGTTGCCCAATCGTGAATTGAGTAAGGATGGATTCGTTTCGATTTTAAAATGAAACAAAATAGAGATAATGGCTTCAAACAAAGGTAATAAACAAAATAAAGAGGAAACAATAACAAATTAATTGGCTAAGACCGAAAATGAACCAACAATAACGAATTGTTGACCCGAATCTCAAAATGGTCTTTAGGTGTTTTCGGTTAAAGGAAACAGGAAAGGAACCTTGACCCACTATCAACTATGATAGGAACCAAAGGTATATTGAACGCCACCCAAAGGTGATAAGTTCAGCAACAAAGAAAAGATGGACGCCACAAGCTATGCTTGATAAGTCAAATCAGTTCCGAAAGAACAAAGAGAATTGGATAGCTCACAATTCAAATATTTCATCTATATTCAGCAAAAAGTTGTTCCCTCTATGGCTAATTACATCTATTTATAATGCTAGAACAAGGTAACCGAATGGTCAAAAACATCCACTTAATGTACCATAAAAAACTGATGTCTTTTCTTATTCTTTGAACCAAATAACTCCATCCATAAAATCACTTTAATTCAGCTGATTTGAATGTCTTTAATGGCTTAGAAAATGACTCTTGAGTTGTCCTTGGCTAGTTGAATAGACACCATCTCTTAACAGCTCCTTAATGACATTCAAAGGCTTGATTAATTTCTCTTAAAAGCTCCAAAAACGGCTGGAAGTGGAAGAGTTGTTGCTGAATTTTAAAGGGCATAAAATGCTCTTTAAAAACTCCTTTTAATGATCTTTAAGCTCCTTTTTTTAACAGCCCCTTTAATTGTAACTCAAAAGAACTTGAACAGCCACTTATTAAATGTGTAACAGCCTTGAATTGTAACCACTATAAGCTAAAAAGTCCCCTGCAATAAACACATTAAAGTACTTATTAATCATAACACATATTAAACTTACTTAAATAAATGAACTAAAACATATATGCAATAATTATTCCAGCAACTAGTTTAATTAAAGAAGCATAATTTAAAGAACTTAATTTATGCATCAATAAATAATCCTAGGAACTAGATCAATTAAGAAGCATCTTATTTAATAAAGTTCAATAACTAACTCATGTATTAAAACTTTAAGATAAGTTAAATTAATTGATCAGCAACTTATTTATTAAACTAAAACAAGTTAATTAAAAGAAACAAATTCAGCTTGCAATAAATTGCAAGTAACGCCTTTTGAACGGTTTGAAGCACGACTATCAAATCCAGCCACTCCCTCTTCCCAAGCTCGTTCCACATAGCTTGCTATTGCATTTCGAAATCTCTTAGCTCGTGATCGAGTTATTGGTCCTCGTGGCAGCTCAATGGATTCGGTAGTAATTTCCCGGGCTAAGGTTGCATCAAAATCAGGCCAAAATGTCAAAGGGCCCAATTTGTAAACATTTTAGTTGTTTAAGTTAATTTTTAAGTTTTAGGAATATCACATGTTAAATTCGGCCCAAAACAGCCCAATAGGATGCATGGCCAAATTTTCCTTTGTTTTTTTAATTAAGTTTAAATTTTTTTAAGCTTTCTAATTAGATTAGGATTTGTTGAAGGCCTATATAAGCATTGGCCAGCCACCCTTTGAAAACATCTTATTATTATTTTTTTTCTATCAAATTTCAGATTTGTTGAGTGCAGAATTTTCTTTGGGGTTTTCTCCAAGAATTCTCTCTTGAGTTTTCTTTAGGAGTTGTTTTAACAATCTTTTGATTGTGGGAGCCATCTTCAACCTTCTTCTTGCCATCGATATTCTTTGGAGGGGAGATTAGAGCCGTTTAAAGGGATTTGTGAAATCTTTCGAGATTTCAAGGATCTTTAGGACTTATCCTTTAATTCTTGCTGTTTTCGATTTCTTTCTTTACTTTTCTTTGCTTATACTTGTGCCGATTTCTCATCTAATATTTTGCTGTTCTTGTTTGTTTTCCAGCATTGATTAAACTCAAGATCTCATTGTTTAAGTTGTTCTCCTATTGGCAGCACCCATTCGAACCCAAAAATCCCCAATTCCTAGGGTTTGGCCGATTGGATTTCTTTCAATTTGGGAATCAATTGATTGCTGGAAATTGGGCATTCTTGGCCGAATCAATTTGTTGACCGATTCGCAATCTTTCTATACTTCCAATTTCGTTTGATTCATCTATTCTATTTCTTTGTTTCTTGCTGCTCCTTTAATTGAATTTGGGGATTTAATTTCAGGTCTGATTAGTTTAATCTTGTTATTTGTTTTAATTTTTAGATCTGTTCGTTTAGAGCTTTCGTAGGAGTTTCCCGTGACTTGGCAACTCGATCTTGGTCCGCGCGCAATCCTCTATCAATTAACTATGAAAAAACACATTAATTAGGCTTAAGACAAATTAAAGCATGCATTAAAACAAATAAAACATATTTAACATGGACATTAATATGTCCAGATTTTTAAACAAATTAATTAACTTATTTAATTAACTAATTTAACTGATGTGAGCTTGCCTACAAACCAAATGGAGAACGAACAAGAAGCCATCAAGCTGCCCATTGGTCCAATAACGCGAGCTAGAGCTAAACGATTCAAAGATGCTATTTTAGCAATGGTGGAACGGGTTGAGGAAAATGATAGCAAGGAGTTTAAAAATGAGCTGAACATATTCAACTTCTTTGAAGCTGAATTTCGTTCTAGCTAATTAATTTGATGCTGTAATTTAGACCATTTAAATAAACATTTAAATAAGTTTCATTATAGCTTTTAAATATGTCTTAATTAATTTAAGTGTTTAATATGTCTTGATTTAGTTAAATTAAAGATGTCTTGATGTCATTTAGTTTGTCTAAATTATTACTTGTTTTAAATTTGTCCAGCCGAATTTATGTGTTATGATTTGTTAATATTTAAGTTGTCTCAATGTTATTTAGGATGTTCACATTATACTTTAATTTAGTTCAGCTGAATTTGCTTGAAATTAATTAAGTTCATGTGTGTTTTTAGGTGCAGCCGAATTTGAAGATGAATTGGGTAGATTCATGCATGGAATCAGGCCAAAATGTCAAAGGGCCCAATCTGTAAACATCTTTCTTGTTTAATTTAATTTTTTAATCTTTAGGAGCATTACATGTAAAATTCGGCCCAAAACAGCCCATATAAGTGCATGGCCGAATTTACCTTGTTATTTTATTAATTAGGTTTAATTTTTTATTAGTTACTTGTGAGATTAGGATTTGTTGGAGGCCTATATAAGCATTGGCCAGCCACCCTTTGTAAAAACATCTTATTATTATTTTTTCTATCAAATTTCAGATTTGTTGAGTGCAGAATTTTCTTTGGGGTTTTCTCCAAGAATTCTCTCTTGAGTTTTCTTTAGAAGTTGTTTTAACAATCTTTTGATTGTGGGAGCCATCTTCAACCTTCTTCTTGCCATCGATATTCTTTGGAGGGGAGATTAGAGCCGTTTGAAGAGATTTGTGAAATCTTTCGGGATTTCAAGGATCTTTAGGACTTATCCTTTAATTCTTGCTGTTTTCGATTTCTTTCATTACTTTTCTTTGCTTATACTTGTGCCAATTTCTCATCTAATATTTTGCTGTTCTTGTTTGTTTTCCAGCATTGATTAAACTCAAGATCTCATCGTTTAAGTTGTTCTCCTATTGGCAGCACCCATTCGAACCCAAAAATCCTCAATTCCTAGGGTTTGGCTGATTGGATTTCTTTCAATTTGGGAATCAATTGTTTGCTGGAAATTGGGCATTCTTGGCCGAATCAATTCCTTGGCAGATTCGCATCTTTTCTTTCTTCTCAATTTCGTTTGATTCATCGATTCTATTTCTTTTCTTCTTGCTGCTCTTTTAATTGAATTTGGGAATTTTAAATTCAAATCTGATTCGGTTTAATTTTAATCTTTGTTTTTGATTTTAGATCTGTTCGTCTAGGATCTTTCGTAGGAGTTTCTCATGACTTGGCAACTCGATCTTGGTCCACGCGCATTCCGTATCAAAGAATGAGTATCGATCGATCTTTTTGAGTAATAAAGATGGCTGGAAATTCACAAGAAGAATAAACAAGTTAGATCAAAAGAATCGGCATAAACAGAATTTAAAAGAAAAGAATGAACAGCAAGAAAGTAAATTGAAGTCCTAAAGATCCTTGAAATCCCGAAAGATTTCACAAATCTCTTCAAACGGCTCTAATCTCCCCTCCAACGATTATCGATGGCAAAAAGAAGGTTGAAGATGGCTCCCACAATCCAAAGATTGTTAAAACAACTTCTAAAGAAAACTCAAGAGAGAATTCTTGGAGAAAACCCCAAAGAAAATTCTGCACTCAACAAATCTAAAATTTGATAGAAAAATAATAATAAGATGTGTTTACAAAGGGTGGCTGGCCAATGCTTATATAGGCCTCCAACAAATCCTAATCTCACAAGTAACTAATAAAAATTAAACCTAATTAATAAAATAACAAGGTAAATTCGGCCATGCACTTATATGGGCTGTTTTGGGCCGAATTTTACATGTAATGCTCCTAAAGATTAAAAAATTAAATTAAACAAGTAAGATGTTTACAAATTGGGCCCTTTGACATTTTGGCTTGATTTTCAACTAAGTATGAAGAAATTTCTTGATTGGGCTAAATTTTGGTTATTTGGCCTCGCCTTCAAGAATTTGGGCTCGTGATCCATCTCCTACCAAAATTGGGTCGTTGACGCTCGTAATGGAGATCCAATGCGTTTTGGCTACAAGATTTGGTTTCTTGGACCAAGATTTCCAAGATTTGAAATCTTGTTTTCTTGATTCTTGAAATCTCTTCGAACAGCAAAATTGGGCCAAGATTCGGTTTCTTGATTTTCTTAAAAACAAGAAAGTGAATCTTGATTTTCTTGTTCTCTCGTGTATGTATCTAAGGCCTTGCTAACAAGCTCTTGAATGGTCCCATTTAGTTTGGACCGCATTTGTCGGGCCTTTGATCTTGTTATTGGGCCTTGTGGCAATTTGAGCCCTTCACGTTCTTGAACTTGGATTGGGCCTTTATGACTCGTATCATTCCCCCTTCCTCAAAAAGATTCGTCCTCGAATCTGAAAAATCAAATGGGGACAAGTCAGCCACATTAAAAGTAGAACTTACATTGTACTCACCAGGTAGATCAATTTTATAGGCATTATCGTTGATCCGCTCGAGTACTTGGAAAGGCCCATCGCCCCTTGGGTCCAACTTAGTCTTCCTTTTTGTAGGAAATCGTTCTTTCCTCAAATGGACCCAAACCCAATCTCCGGGTTCTAGTACAACCCGTTTGCGCCCCTTGTTTGCTTTGTTGGTGTTGGCGTCATTTGTTTTGGCTATTCGCTGTCTAGCCTTCTCATGTAAGGATTTCACCAACTCAGCTTTCTGTTCGCCATCTAAATTCATAACGTGTTCAAGAGGTAATGGCGCAAGATCAAGTACTGTTAGTGGGTTAAAACCATAAACAAGTTCAAATGGGGAATAACCAGTTGTAGAATGAATTAGATCTATTATATGCAAATTCAACAAATGGTAGGCATTCTTCCCAATTTCTAATGTTCTTTCCCACAACAGCTCGTAATAGAGTCCCTAAGATTCGATTAACTACTTCAGTTTGACCATCAGTTTGGGGGTGACATGTAGTAGAATAAAGCAATTTAGTACCAAGCTTACCCTACAATACCTTCCAAAAGTGGCTAAGGAATTTGACATCTCTATCAGAAACAATTGTTTTAGGGATGCCGTGAAGTCTTACCACTTCTTTAAAGAATAAGTCTGCCACGTGTGTAGCATCATCTATTTTGTGACAAGGAATAAAATGTGACATCTTTGAAAACCTGTCAACAACAACAAATATACTATCTCTTCCTTTTTTTGTTCGAGGCAAACCTAAAATAAAATCCATGGATAAATCTACCCAAGGTGATGTAGGAATCGGTAGAGGAGTGTAAAGGCCATGAGGCATTACCTTAGATTTTGCTTGTTTGCGTGTAATGCACTTGGAACATACCTTTTCCACATCCTTCTTCATATGTGGCCAATGGAAGTGTTCTTGCAATATGTCTAGTGTTTTGGCCACTCCAAAATGTCCCATTAATCCCCCACTATGGGCTTCATGAATAAACAATTCTCTCATGGAACACTTTGGTATGCATAACCTGTTTAAACGAAAAAGCAAGCCATCTACAAGATAAAATTTTCAAAAGCAGTATGTCCACAATTCTTATAGATATGGCTGAAATCAGTATCATCATCATATAACTCTTTAATATGTTCAAACCCTAAGACTTTAGCATTCAATGTAGTTATTAAAGTATATCGTCTAGACAAAGCATCTGCAACTACATTATCTTTACCTGTTTTATATTGAATCATATAAGGGAATGTTTCAATGAATTCTACCCATCGGGCATGTCTTTTACTCAACTTACCTTGTCCCTTTAACCATTTAAGAGACTCATGATCTGTATGTATGACAAACTCATTAGGCAGCAAATAATGTTGCCATACTTGAAGTGCACGAACTAATGCCAATAGTTCTTTGTCATAAGTCGAGTAATTTAACTGTGCACCGTTCAATTTCTCACTAAAATAAGCAATAGGTTGCTTATCTTGCATTAAAACAGCACCGATTCCAATTCCTGAAGCATCACACTCAAGTTCAAAAGTTTTAGCAAAATCAGGTAATTTAAGCAAAGGAGCAGAACATAACTTAGCTTTTAGAGTTTGAAAAGCTTTTTCTTGGGTTTCACCCCATTTGAAACCCACTGATTTCTTTATAACTTTAGTCAATGGGGCAGCAATAGTAGAGAAGTCTTTCACAAATCGTCTATAAAAACTGGCTAAACCATGGAAAGATCTCACCTCAGTTACCGATTTAGGAGTCGGCCACTCCTTAATTGCCTTAACTTTGTCCTCGTCGACATGAATACCTTGAGCACTAACTATGAAACCTAAGAATATTAGTTTATCACAACAGAATGTGCATTTATCAAGGTTGGCAAATAATCTTTCAGTTCGTAGAATATCCAAAACGGTTCGAACATGGAAAACATGATCATCTAATGACTTTGAGTAAATTAAAATATCATCAAAGTAAACTACTACAAATTTACCCAAATGTAGACTCAAAACATGATTCATTAATCTCATAAATGTACTAGGTGCATTAGTAAGGCCGAAAGGCATAACTACATTCATACAATCCAAATTTTGTTTTAAAAGCTGTTTTCCATTCATCCCCTTCCCTCATTCGAATTTGATGATAACCGCTTTTTAAATCAATTTTTGTAAATATTATTGAACCATGTAATTCATCAAGCATATCATCAAGTCTAGGGATTGGGTGTCGATACTTTACCGTTATCTTGTTGATTGGGCGACAATCAACACACATACGAAACGTACCATCTTTCTTTGGCACCAATAAGACAGGAATAGCACAAGGACTTAGGCTCTCACGAATGTACCCTTTGTCTAGTAATTCCTCCACTTGCCTTTGCAATTCCTTTGTCTCCTCGGGATTGCATCTATAGGCTGGTCGATTTGGGATTGAAGCTCCGGGTACTAAGTCAATTTGATGTTCTATCCCTCGTAAAGGTGGTAAACCTTTAGGGGCCTCACTAAAAACATCCTCATAATCCTGCAAAAGAGATTGAAACACACTAGGCTGATTTTCGTTAATGTTAGATAAAGATAAATAATTTTGCCTAAACCTCACAAGGATACAAGGCTGTTTATTAAGTAGGGCTCTCTTCACATCTTTTTTTGTTGCCAAAAGATTTTTTTCCGCTCATTTTACCACTAGAGGGTTCACTCACCTTTGGGCTTTTTAAATTTTGACTTTTTCCACTACTATTAGCCTCTTTTCTCTCTGTCTTTTGAACTTGCTCTTTCTCCCTTACCCCCTCACAAAATTTTATCATCCTCAATTGATCTTTATATACATCAGTAGGATTTAAAGGAGCAAAAGTGAATTTCTTACCTTTAAATACAAGGGAGTATCGATTAAGTTTACCTTGGTGTGTAACATCACGATCAAATTGCCAAGGTCGTCCAAGGAGCAAGTGTGCCGCATGCATTGAGACTACATCACACCATACTTCATCCTCATAATTGCCGAGTTTAAAAGTGACCAAGGACTGTTTCGTAACTTTAACTTCGGAACATTCATTAAGCCACTGAAGGTGATATGGCTTAGGGTGTTTGGTGCAAGGCAACTTTAAAGAATCAACCAAATAGCTACTCACCACATTTGAGCAACTACCACTATCAATAATGAGTGAACATAAGTTACCTTTAATAATACACCGAGAATGGAAAATATTGGCCCTTTGGCTATCATCATCTTTCATCTGAATGTTAAGGGTTCGACGAACTACAAGGCATTGAAAATTAGCAAAGTCCCCTTCCTTTGGTGGTTCGACCAACTCGTCGCCATTATCACTGTCATCCACAAGTTCTGGCATATCTGGATCTGTATTATCAGAGTCGGAAGTGTACTCACCTGATACGAGTCACAAAGGCCCAACTCAAGCTTAAGAAGGTGATGGGCTCAAATCAAGAAAATCAAGATTCACTTTCTTGTTTTCGAGAAAATCAAGAAATCGAATCTTGGCCCAATTTTGCTGTTCGGAGCGATTTCAAGAATCAAGAAAATCAAGATTTCAAATCTTGGAAATCTTGGTCCAAGAAACCGAATCTTGCAGCCAAAGCGCGTTGGATCTCCATTACGAGCGTCAACAACCCAATTTCAGTAGGAGATGGATCACAAGCCCAAATTCTTAAAGGCGAGGCCCAATAAGCAAATTCCCAGCCCAATCAAGAAATCCATACATATTTAGTTGAAAATCAGGCCAAAATGTCAAAGGGCCCAATTTGTAAACATTTTAGTTGTTTAAGTTAATTTTTTAAGTTTTAGGAATATCACATGTTAAATTCGGCCCAAAACAGCCCAATAGGATGCATGGCCGAATTTTCCTTTGTTTTTTTAATTAAGTTTAAATTTTTTAAGTTTTCTAATTAGATTAGGATTTGTTGGAGGCCTATATAAGCATTGGCCAGCCACCCTTTGTAAACATCTTATTATTATTTTTTCTATCAAATTTTAGATTTGTTGAGTGCAGAATTTTCTTTGGGGTTTTCTCCAAGAATTCTCTCTTGAGTTTTCTTTAGAAGTCGTTTTAACAATCTTTTGATTGTGGGAGCCATCTTCAACCTTCTTCTTGCCATCGATATTCTTTGGAGGGGAGATTAGAGCCGTTTGAAGAGATTTGTGAAATCTTTCGGGATTTCAAGGATCTTTAGGACTTATCCTTTAATTCTTGCTGTTTTCGATTTCTTTCTTTACTTTTCTTTGCTTATACTTGTGCCGATTTCTCATCTAATATTTTGTTGTTCTTGTTTGTTTTCCAGCATTGATTAAACTCAAGATCTCATCGTTTAAGTTGTTCTCCTATTGGCAGCACCCATTCAAACCCAAAAATCCTCAATTCCTAGGGTTTGGCCGATTGGATTTCTTTTAATTTGGGAATCAATTGATTGCTAGAAATTGGGCATTCTTGGCCGAATCAATTCCTTGGCAGATTCGCATCTTTTCTTTCTTCTCAATTTCGTTTGATTCATCGATTCTATTTCTTTTCTTCTTGCTGCTCTTTTAATTGAATTTGGGAATTTTAAATTCAAATTTGATTCGGTTTAATCTTAATCTTTGTTTTTGATTTCAGATCTGTTCGTCTAGGATCTTTCGTAGGAGTTTCTCGTGACTTGGCAACTCGATCTTGGTCCGCGCACAACCCTGTATCATTTCGTATCAGATTTTGGGCGATTTGGGTGTTCTTGGTTGATTTCTAAACTGATCTCTATTTTTTAAAGCACAAACAGCAGTTTTACCCAGAAAAATTGTTCGAAAAAAATTCATTTAAGTGGGTAAACGTTGTCCAATTGATCTGAAATTTTACATACATATTTGTGGCACTGTGATTGAATATAAAAAAAATTAATCCCACAAAAAAATCAGTCAAAAAAGTCAAAAAACTAAAAAAATATGAAATTCAATAAAAATTTAAAAAAAAGATTCAGCGGGTTGAATTTTGTGCCCAAAATTTCCAGATCAAAAATTCAATATTTAAGGACATTCCAGATTTAATTTCGTGATTTTTAGAGATCGGGAACACCTCGAACGAAGTTGTCAAGTTACTCTGCAGTTTTTCGGGTTTTCTGTTTTCAACAATTTTTATTGATTCTTAGCTGTAGGTTTTCATTTGTTTGCTTTTATTCTTCCGTTACATTATCTAACACCTTCTTGTTTCTTGTGTTAGTAGGATTTACACGTGTGCACAACTCCTTCCTCGGTGCAACACAAATCACTTGGTGTCTTGTCAGTTTTTGGCATCCTAGTGCAAATTAGGATTCTTTGGTAGTTTGGTTCACACTCTCTAATTGGTTGATATAAACTCTGATAAAGAACTCACAAGATTGAATTCGACCTCATTGAGAATTTGATTTTTCTTTTTGAGTGATTAATGGTGAGGTTTGCTAACTTTTATTTTTGAGTGTTGAGTGTTTATTTTTTACAGGTTTTGAAGATGTCTAAAGGTGATAATAATGATGCACTTATGAAAGTCCAACAACAGTTAGACGAACATACTGCTGCAATCACACAAATAAATGCTACACTTCAAGCATTGAATACTACTTTGAATGAGGTACGAGTGAATCAAAAACATCAATATCGAGATCCAATTAAGGAAGATAGGGATAACCAGCCCTATAGGTGCAGCCCTCAACATGTCCCTAGAATGGATGATGATTTTCATGATCGTGGACAATCATCTTTGGCAAAACCAAAGAGCGAGCAGCAACGAGAAAATCTCTTTCATACTCGCTGCCATGTACAAGGTAAGCTTTGTAGAGTTATTATTGATGGTGAAAGTTGCTCGAACATAGCCAGCACGACAATGGTGGAAAAGCTTTGCTTAACCACTACCAAGCATCCACGACCTTATCAACTACAAGGGCTTAGCAACGAAAGCCAATTTAAGGTCACTCAACAAGTGCGCATCGCCTTTTCTATCGGTAAGTATCAAGACGAAGTCGTGTGCGACATAGTACCTATTCAAGCCTGCCATTTGTTGCTAGGAGAACCATGGCAACTAGATCGAAAGGTCACTCACGATGGTCGTACCAATAGGTATTCTTTCAAGTATCAAGGAAGGAAAATCACCTTAGTGCCGCTCACTCCGGAACAAGTCCATGAGGACC
This sequence comes from Gossypium hirsutum, assembly GCF_007990345.1. Lineage (NCBI taxonomy): Eukaryota > Viridiplantae > Streptophyta > Magnoliopsida > Malvales > Malvaceae > Gossypium > Gossypium hirsutum. The sequence goes on along the minus strand of NC_053447.1, from coordinate 44,920,525 downwards.
AAATCAAACTGAAAAATTCTGTTGTTAAAACAAGTGAGGAAAAAGAAAAAGAGAATGAAAAAGAGAAAAAAGAGATTGAGAGTGAAAAGGAATGTGAAACAGAAAAGAAAATTGAAAAAGAAGTTGAAGAAAGAAGAGAAAATGAGTTAGAAAAAGAAACAAAAGAAAAAGACGAGGAAAGACTAGTGAGGAATGTTTTCACTAACCAAGATATAAATTTTTCTTGTGTTGCTACTTTTCAGGTTCCCGAAGGACCGAAAGATAACTTTCGACTTCAATACCTCTCAAATGAAAGACGCTTTCATACGATCAACTTAGGCAAAGATGAAATCACACTACATGATCCCGAAGGTAAGCGAGGTAAGGAAATTTTAGAAACCGAGTCCAGTGCAGATTTGAAAATTATTGATAAAACTTTTGGTGACTTAGTTCTTAAAAGATCCCCTCATTTTGATCCGATTAATTGTTACTCTTCAATTGTGGTTGATAAAGTCATTACGAAAAGAAGCGTGATTTGTTATTCTCTTGATTTACCTTGTGTAAAATCCTCGAATTTGTCCAAATCTGTTTTGGAGAATAAGGTAACGAAAATTTCCAAATTTTTTTTCAATTTATATTCGTGCCTTAAACAGTTTATGTGGTTGTACATGAAGTTTGAGTTCCATTTGACAAAGGTTAACTCAACAACAGAGATTCGACTACACTATGCCCCCGATGAGCGAAGGTTTGTTTTAAATGAAAAAGGTAAAATCGACCCTTATTCTTTTGCTTATCAAGGTAAGATGCTTGAAACCTTTGAAACACTTTTGTACTCCTCGGATAGCGACAAAGACCGTGTTGATGAACACTTAGATCGAAACGTGCTTGACTGTCCTATTTTATTTATTGATGATAAATCTATTTTGATGTTTGATAAAAAGATTCTTGTTTTTGATAATGCATGTGTGAGTGAATCTATAAACCGTCGATTAATGCATGGTAATCTGAATCTGTCGATTCACATGCGTTATACCTGTTCTATTATGCTTATAATTGGACTACAAGCTTGTTTGCGTTGCTATTTACTATTTCATGGCTATTCTTTTCAATGGACTCAATTGCCATTAGTCCCGTTCGATCGAGGAAAGTCGAGTTCATTTGATTTTTTAGATTCGAGGACGAATCTTTTTGAGGAAGGGGGGAATGATACGAGTTACAAAGGCCCAACCCAAGCTTAAGAAGGTGATGGGCTCAAATCAAGAAAATCAAGATTCACTTTCTTATTTTCAAGAAAATCAAGAAATCGAATCTTGGCCCAATTTTGCTGTTCGGAGCGATTTCAAGAATCAAGAAAATCAAGATTTCAAATCTTGGAAATCTTGGTCCAAGAAACTGAATCTTGCAGCCAAAGCGCATTGGATCTCCATTACGAGCGTCAACAACCCAATTTCGGTAGGAGATGGATCACAAGCCCAAATTCTTAAAGGCGAGGCCCAATAAGCAAATTCCCAGCCCAATCAAGAAATCCATACATATTTAGTTGAAAATCAAGCCAAAATGTCAAAGGGCCCAATTTGTAAACATTTTAGTTGTTTAAGTTAATTTTTTAAGTTTTAGGAATATCACATGTTAAATTCAGCCCAAAACAGCCCAATAGGATGCATGGCTGAATTTTCCTTTGTTTTTTTTAATTAAGTTTAAATTTTTTAAGTTTTCTAATTAGATTAGGATTTGTTGGAGGCCTATATAAGCATTGGCCAGCCACCCTTTGTAAACATCTTATTATTATTTTTTCTATCAAATTTTAGATTTGTTGAGTGCAGAATTTTCTTTGGGGTTTTCTCCAAGAATTCTCTCTTGAGTTTTCTTTAGAAGTCGTTTTAACAATCTTTTGATTGTGGGAGCCATCTTCAACCTTCTTCTTGCCATCGATATTCTTTGGAGGGGAGATTAGAGCCGTTTGAAGAGATTTGTGAAATCTTTCGGGATTTCAAGGATCTTTAGGACTTATCCTTTAATTCTTGCTGTTTTCGATTTCTTTCTTTACTTTTCTTTGCTTATACTTGTGCCGATTTCTCATCTAATATTTTGCTGTTCTTGTTTGTTTTCCAGCATTGATTAAACTCAAGATCTCATCGTTTAAGTTGTTCTCCTATTGGCAGCACCCATTCGAACCCAAAAATCCCCAATTCCTAGGGTTTGGCCGATTGGATTTCTTTCAATTTGGGAATCAATTGATTGCTGGAAATTGGGCATTCTTGGCCGAATCAATTCCTTGGCAGATTCGCATATTTTCTTTCTTCTCAATTTCGTTTGATTCATCGATTCTATTTCTTTTCTTCTTGCTGCTCTTTTAATTGAATTTGGGAATTTTAAATTCAAATCTGATTCGGTTTAATCTTAATCTTTGTTTTTGATTTCAGATCTGTTCGTCTAGGATCTTTCGTAGGAGTTTCTCGTGACTTGGCAACTCGATCTTGGTCCGCGCGTAACCCCGTATCATCACCGTTATCTTTTAGAAGAAGTAATCTCGTGTTAGGGCATTCTCTACTATAATGACCACGCCCTTTGCACTTAAAGCATTCAATCTCACGAGTCCTCTTCGCACTCGAATCACCTAAATTGGGCTGCTTAGAAGGTGTTTGCGTTTTAGCAGGAGCCCCTTTTTTCCAATCTAATTGTTTACTTCCATTACTCAAAGAAGACTTGTTAGTAACAAAATGTGGTTTTGAACTCTTAAAATCAGAATTGGAATTGTTACCTCGATAATATTATGAAGTAGAGAAGGACCCAAACCTTTGTTCCTTTAATTGTTGCTCGATCTCAATGGCTTTGTGAACTGCTGCTTCCAAATCAATGTAAGTTTGTAGCCTCAATGTATTAGCTATCGGCCTGTTCAAACCATCAATGAATCGAACCATAGTTGTTTCTTCATCTTCCTCCACATAGCTCTCTGAATGAGCATCTCCATCTCTTTAAAATATTCATCCACCGTCCTACTACCTTGGATAAGTCTTCTCAACTTTGTTTTAATTTCTCTATAGTAGTGAGGTGGAATAAACCTTTTACGCATAATCTGTTTCAACTCATCCCATGTCAAAATCTCACCTTCATAATTCCGATGGCGGTTTACCCAAGTTGAGTCCACCAACTTAATGCATAATCAGAAAATTCCAGTGTTGCTAACGCGACCTTTTCATCATCCGGACATTTATAATACCGAAACATGAGTTCAATCTTAGATTCTGATACGACCATGCCCCGGGCACACTTTTGGATCAGCTCCCTAAGCATTGTTTGCAAATCCATGCAAGCTGAATTAGTTCAATTTCATTTCGTTAAGCTCCGTTTAGCTCGTTTCCAGCTCACTCGAGCTCAGGTCAACTCACTCAAGCTCAATTCAGCTCAATCTTAACCCAATGAGCTTATTTTTAGCTTTCTTTAGCTTGCATTTATTTTGCTGAAATAAACCATTTAATTTGTCATTAGTTAAATTAGTTGTTTATCTTAAGTTAGTTAATTTGTTAAAATCTGGACAAATAATTAATTAAGTGTTTTAATTATATCTAAATTAAATACTTAATTAATTATGATGTTTTAAATATGTCTAAAATTGTTAATATGTATGGCCAAATTTAATGTGCAAATTATTGAGTTCATATGCTGCTAATTTAATGTGTTTGAAATGCATTTAACTTGCTGATTTAATTTGCTGCAGGTTCATGAACGGATTGGTGCAATGTATGGGAGTGTGCATGCACAATTGAGGTTCAATGGATGGCATTTAAAGGAGCACATGCATTTGGGATGTTCATGCAAGAGGGAGTTGCTGAAAGTTCATGTATTTGAAGATTCATGGATCATATTTATGGGGGAAAATACATGGGACGTTTCATACATGATTCATGCATTTTCAAGATGACCATTCAAGTATTTTAGGCACATTAATGCCTCGTTCAGCCAAAGGAGATGTAGGATCATTAAAGAGCTGCACATTCATGGAATTATGGAGATTCTTCAAGGCTAAGGATGCATGAATGCATCAAGTGAAGCATCATGATGGTTCGGCCAATTCATGTACCATCTTCAAGCATGAACTAGATTTTAATGCTATTTGTGTGAACATGTTAAATACCTGTGTGAACAGAATTTAAGTTAGTGTGAACAACATAGATGCCGAATATCAATAGGCATTTTAGGCTTATAAATAGCTTACTTGTTTATTGTAAAAGGTTACAGAATTTGATTATTGAAAACTTGATTGTGAGGTTTCCTCCTATCCTATTTCGTACGAGTCTCGTTCTGACTTATCTAGCTCGCTAGTGGCGTCAACTCGACTTCTTGAACTTATCACCATCCTGGTGTGGCATTCATCCACCTTTTTATACCTTTGGTTCCTACCTCCCTATAGGTAATGGGTCAAGGTCCATCTTCGACTTCCATTAAACCCACCTTAAGCAATATAAGTCTCGGGGCAATACTTTACATGGTATTGAATCGTTCTTCGCTTGAGTTCTATTTTTCCATTCCATTTTAACTATTAAATTATAAACAATATTTCTTTATTTCCCCGAGCCTATCAAACATCTATCCAAACCATCTTTTGAACCCATTTTCTCAACTTCCGCTATAAAAAAATCATCTAACTCCATCTATCTACAAAATCGAACAAACTTCTCGTCGACGATCGGGCAATCAAGTGAATCGACTCAATCAACTGAGCCGGATCACATCAGATTCCCATTCACAATAAGCGTCAGGATCATTCTTACCATGAAATTGGGGAATTGTGAATTTCGGTTTTGCCAAAGAAGGTTGTCCACGATCATGAAAATCATCATCCATTCTAGGGACACGTCGAGGGCCGCGCCTATGGGGCTGGTTATTCCTATCTTCCCTGATTGGATCTCGATATTGAAGTTCTTGATTCATTCGTACCTCATTCAAAGTAGTATTCAATGCTTGAAGGGTAGCATTTATTTGTGTGATTGCAGCAGCGTGTCCTTCTAACTGTTGTTGGACTTCCATAAGTGTATTATTATGGTCATCTTTAGACATCTTCCAAAAAAGCTGCAAAAATAAACACTCAACACTCAAAACTAAAAGTTAGCAAACCTCACCGTTAGTCACTCAAAAAGAAAAATTCAAATTCTCAATGAGGTAAAATTCAATCTTGTGAGTTCTTTATCAGAGTTTATATCAACCAATTAGAGAGTATGAACCAAACTACCAAAGAATCCTAATTTGCACTAGGATGCCAAAAACTGACGAGACACCAAGTGATTCGTGTTGCACCGAGGAAGAAGTTGTGCACACGTGTAAATCCTACTAACACAAGAAACAAGAAGGTGTTAGATAACGTAACGGAAGAATAAAAGCAAACAAATGAAAACCTACAGCTAAGAATCAATAAAAAAATTGCTAAAACCAGAAAACCCGAAAAACTACGGAGTAACTTGACAACTTCGTTCGAGGTGTTCCCGAACTCCAAAAATCACGAAATTAAATATGGAGTGTCCTTATATATTGAATTTTTGATCTGGAAAGTTTGGGCACCAAATTCAACCCGCTGAATCTTTTTTTATATTTTTATTGAATTTCGTATTTTTTGATTTTTTTTGACTTTTTTGACTGATTTTTTTGTGGGATTAATTTTTTTATATTCAATCACAGTGCCAAAAATATGTATGTAAAATTTCAGATCAATCGGATAACGTTTACCCAATCAAATGAATTTTTTTCGAACAATTTTTCTGGGTAAAACTGCTGTTTGTGCTTTAAAAAATAGAGATCAGTTTAGAAATCAACCAAGAACACCCAAAACGCCCAAAATCTGATACCAAATGATAAAGGGACGCAAGCGGACCAAGATCGAGTTGCCAAGTCACGAGAAACTCCTACGAAAGCTCTAATCGAACAGATCTGGAATCAAAACAAAGAATAAGATTAAAAACAAATCAGATCTGGAAATTAAGATCCCCAAAACAATCAAGAACAGCCAAGAATCAAAGATCTTATGAATAGATGTTTTCGGAATGCAAAAACACGAAATCGATCTCCAAGATTGATTTTCAACAAGCCGAATCTGTCCAAGAACTAAACCGATGAATAAAGCCCCAAATTCTAGCAACTTGATTTTTCCCAAAATTCCAGCAACCTAAAACAGTCAGTTTTGACAAGAAGAATTCGACAAGATTAATTGGAAAAGATAAGTTTAGTCGAATTTGGCTACCAGGAATGAGTACCGATCGATCTTTTTGAGTAATAAAGATGGCTGGAAATTCACAAGAAGAATAAACAAGTTAGATCAAAAGAATCGGCATAAACAGAATTTAAAAGAAAAGAATGAACAGCAAGAAAGTAAATTGAAGTCTTAAATATCCTTGAAATCCCGAAAGATTTCACAAATCTCTTCAAACGGCTCTAATCTCCCCTCCAATGAATATCGATGGCAAAAAGAAGGTTAAAGATGGCTCCCACAATCCAAAGATTGTTAAAACAACTTCTAAAGAAAACTCGAGAATTCTTGGAGAAAACCCCAAAGAAAATTCTGCACTCAACAAATTTAAAATTTGATAGAAAAATAATAATAAGATGTGTTTACAAAGGGTGGCTGATGATGCGATCCCGGTCACATCATGTTACGACACAACTGGATGCTACCGAGATTGGCCCAAACTCAAGGTGCCCAAGTGCAAAATGAAGTTTTTAATTTCAGTTTGTCAATTTGGCAGCTGGAAAATAAGGACTTTGATTCATTAATTTTTAGTTATTTTAGTTTGTGTTTTTAATTATGTCATAGTTTGCACATCATTAATCTGTGTTCTGCATTTAATAAAGTCATGCATTATGTAACTTTCATGTTAGTTAAGTTTGCATCATTAAATTAAGTCAAGTTAGTTTAATTATGTAACTTTCATGTTAGTTAAATTTGCATTTCAAAACCATGCATTTAAGCATCTTAGTTTAATAAATGAGTTGCTGGACATTTATTCAACTCATCTTAGTTTTAATTAATAAGTGTTTTTGTTGAACTTTATTTAATAAGTGTTGTTCTTAATTAATCTAGTTCCTAGGATTATTTATTGATGCATGAGTTAAGTTCATTTAATTATGCTTCTTTAATTAAACTAGTTGCTGGAATAATTATTGCATATATGTTTTAGTTCATTTATTTAAGTAAGTTCAATGTTTATTATGATTAATAAGTGTTTTCATTTATTTAATAAACTCATTTTAATGTGTTTATTGCAGGTGACTTTTTAGCTTATAGTGGTTACAATTCAAGGCTGTTACACATTTAATTAAGTGGTTGTTCAAGTTCTTTTGAGTTACACTTAAAGGGGCTGTTATAAAGGGAGCTTAAAATCATTAAAGGAGTTTTTAAAGAGCATTTTATGCCCTTTAAAATTCAGCAGCAACTCTTCCACTTCCAGCCGTTTTTGGAGCTTTCAAGAGAAATTAATCAAGCCTTTGAATGTCATTAAGGAGCTGGTTAAGAGATGGTGTCTATTCAACTAGCCAAGGACAACTCAAGAGTCATTTTCTAAGCCATTAAAGACATTCAAATCAGCTGAATTAAAGTGATTTTATGGAAGGAGTTATTTGGTTCAAAGAATAAGAAAAGACATCAGTTTTTATGGCACATTAAGTGGATGTTTTTGACCATTCGGTTACCTTGTTTTTAGCATTATAAATAGATGTAATCAGCCATAGAGAGGGGAACTTTTGGCTGAATATAGATGTTATATTTGAATTGTGAGCTATCCAATTCTCTTTGTTCTTACGGAATTGATTTGACTTATCAAGCTTAGCTTGTGGCGTCTATCCATTTCTTGTTTTCGAACTTATCACTTTCATAGTGTGGCGTTCATCAT